>NW_024349800.1:21467762-21523689 GCF_902729225.1 Pteropus medius | reverse complement strand
GTGTATAGAAAAACAAAAACCTGCCTGCCAGAAGTTTTCAGCTGTCAGGTTTATTGAGGTAATTCACATACAGTAAAATTCATCTTTTGATGATATACAGATCATTGCATTTTGGAAACGTATACAGCCATGTAACAATAGAGATACAGAGTATTTAAATCACTCTAAAATTTTCTTCTTGCCCCTTTGTAGTCAGTCCTTCTCCCCATGGATACATGGATCATAGTTTTACCTTTCCCACGATGTCATATAAGATGAAATCATGCAGTATTCAACCCTTTGAATCTGACTACTTTCACTCGACATAATGCTTTTAAGACTTATCCATGTTGTTCCACATATCAGTTCCTTTATACTGTTAAATATGGTTCCATCATGTGGATATACCATCATTCACTTATCCACTGATGGACATTTGGGTTGCTTCTAGTTTGGGGACTTTATTAATAAAGCTTCTTTAAACATTTACATTCAACTCTTTGCATAGTTTTTAAAAACACATATACTCTGTTATCCTATGAGGATGTACAAAAGCAAAGAACTATTGAAAGAGAAAAATTTAATGTATTTTTGTTGGAGAGTGGCTGAATCTGGGAGAGGGAGAAGAGGGAAAAAGAGTATGTGCATGAGGATGTGAAAAAAGTGACTGTTGGAAAGTGTATCTGTATTTGTAGCCTGTATTGCTAAGAGGAAGGTGGGAATGTGGACAGACAGGCAGCAATTAGTGGAGCCAGTTGTCATGCTGTCCCTTGGGGATACAATCCTAGTTGTATCCCCATCTACCAGTGCTATGCCTTACACATAGGGAAGTGCTGTGATATTTGTCGAATAAGCGAAAAGATAAAAAATGAAATCCGTGACCATTTGATACAAGAAATTGGTTTTATTTGAAGGGTTTGAGTGGCAGGTTCTGATTTTGTGAGTATTCTAACTAAAAGGCTTTCAAAGAGTACAAAAAAATAAGTTTCAAAGAATACAATAAAATAAGTTTCAAAGAATACAATAAAATAAGTTTCCCACAACATGATATCAAAGATAATAAAATCTTTCTTCGTTGAGTCTAAATTATGAACATTAATACTTGAAGAACAGGGCCATGGATGTAGGGGACATTGATGACCTCTGTCTAGCCTTGGGGACTTCTGAGTATCTTTCTGCTCATCTCTATTCCACCTCACTGCTGGTACCAGTCACTTCTATTCCACTCAAGACCCCAGCCCAGTCCTACCCCAGGTGCTCCGATGACCTAACCTCCTACTTCGCTGTGACTGAGGTCATCTCTCTGAGTTCTCTATCTGTTCTACTGAGCATCTCTCCACTTGTTAATAGAGCTTCCTTTCTCCTTTCATTCCTATTATTGGTGAAGCACTACAGAGTGACCATGTAATTTATCATTCAAACCCAGGACACTCTGAGAGTGAAAGGGAACACAGTAATACTTATACAAGGACACAATACACTAGAACTATACATGTACAGTACACTAGGACTTTTCCTGGGCAAGCCAGGACCTGTGGTCACCCTGAGAAGAAGCAACTTTTTTTTGCCAAGAGGCGCTGCTCACCTCTGCTTTCGATTATGCCCATTAGGTCTTCTCTAAGACTTGGCTCTGCCAGTTACATTCTTTTACTTTTTACAGTTTGTTCCTCCATCAGTTTATGCACCTAAGATTCAAAAGGTGCCAGCTATCTATATTCATGTTGTTTCTGGCAGTTCAACTTAAATAAGCTTAGGTGCTTCTAAATTTATTCAATACTTCCTTTTTTTCAAAATGTAGAGATTGTTTCCAGAATATTTACCAGCATGAATCATCTCTGTTACATCCTTCTTCCTTTACCATCGCACATATCCAAGCCACCATTGCCTCTCTCTCTGACTTCTTAATCACCCCCTAACCATTCCTCCTACATTCTCACTCATCCCCCTTAATGCCATTCTCCACATAGCAAGGAGACTAATTTTTTAAAATGCAAATTAGAAGCCATCTCTTCCCTCCATAAAATTAGAAGCCATCTCTTTCCTCCATAAAAATCTTCTTTGTTCTGTAGACAGAACAAAGTCCAAGCTGCTTATTATACTCCCACAAAGTCCTGTTTTAGTGGCCAATGACTGTCTCACTCGTTGCCCCATCAACACACTTCTACCACCCCCTCCCCAAGAGCTGCCACCCTCCCGTTGCTCCCTCTCTGCCCTCCACGTTACTCTTCTTCAGCTTCCGGAACTTCTGTCAGTTCTCGAAAGTACCAAGCTCTTCCTGCCAGAGACTTTTTGTGTTGCTGTTTTCTGTGCCTGGCTCTTGGCATAAATATTCCTTTTATAGCCTTTAGCTCTTAGCTTAAATAGCATCGCTTAACAAAAGCCTTCCCTGACTATCACAATTTCTCTGTTATTTTCTTCACAGTTCAGCAATTCCTAAGTATTTTATTTTTTTAACTTGGTTTCATTCTACTACCTCTCTTTTCTATGAGAATACAAGCTCTATGAGGGCAGAGATTATATAGCTGTCTTGTTTATTCCCGTGTCTCAATTCTTAGTTACAGTACTTGGAACCTGATTGATGCTCAATAAATATTTAATGTATAAAGTTGTAAATGATTTCATTTATAGAGTCTTTGATTATAGTTTTAACTTGGAGAGGGAAGTTTTCTAGAAATGGGATTGATGATTCCATAGTCTTATACTTTTTATATATATATATTTTTAGGCTTTTGACATGTACTACTCTCTTGGGAAGTTTTGGCAATTTATCACTCTCAGGAATATGGATACTAATGGATGTTAATTTATCATTTAATGTTGATTTTGTCAGGTAGGTAGGTGAAAATTGTATCTTGCTATTGATATCATGTACATTTCTTTGATGACTAGAGAAATTCAACTTTTTTTATGCTATGAGATATATATATTTCTTGTATGTGTGTATACGTCAATCACTTATTCTTAATATCTATTTTTAAAAGCGTTAGCCATTTAAAAAAATTAAATTTTAAAAGCTCTTTATCTATTAGGGGTATTAAACTTTGTTATAAATGTTGCAATTATTTTCTTTTAACCTTTTTATTTAACTTTTTACCTTATTATTATTTTCTAACAAAGAAATTTTAAGTGTTTATGTAGCTAAGTATATTAGATTTTTCCTGTAGGATTTCTGTCTTTAGTGTCATTATAGAAAGTACTTTCTCACTCAAATATCACATGAACATCTTCTCATATCTTAATGGTTTAATTTATATATACCATAATTATAATATATTTTATATGTGATATTTTATCCACATAAATACTTTTTCAGTTTTTCAACTATTTTTACAATGTATCAAAATTGTTTATTGAATAATTTTTTGTATCTTTGCCTCAGAGATTTGAAATATTTTTTTATCATATCAACTTTAATAAATAGTTGGATCCATTTCTGGATTTTCCATTTGGTTCAAGAGTTTAGCTATTCCTGTACTGCTTATCATGCCATTTGGTCATGATAGCGTAAAACTGTTAATACATAGAGAGACATCTTCCTCTTCTGCTTTTTTTAAATAGCGTTTCTGGTATTCTCAAATCTTTATTCAGCTTGGTGAACTTTAAAATTATCTTTATCAAATTCTGTAAAAATCCACTGAGCACTTTGAAAATTATTGTCTTACATTTATAGGTTAAAATATAGGTATAATTCACCTTTAATAAGAAGGAATCATCTTATTAAAGAATATGGTAATTCAAAGATTTATTGAAGTCTTCTTTATAACCTTGCTATGATTTTTAAGGTGTTTCATATATTTCTTATTTAGTTATTCATATATTTTTATATTTGTTTGCTATTTTGAATGGAATGCTTTTTCCAATCTCTCTTTTTAAACTAGTTGTTCGTGTGTAGGAAAGCTATGATTTTAGTGCACATATTTTTGAAAATGTCCAACTTGTTTAACTTTTGTATTTATCTTTAGAGGCTTTTTTTCATTGAGTTTTCCTGGTGAAAAAATAATAGAATCTGAAAAAAGTGATAATCTTGCCTCTTTCTTTCCGTTCCCACTTCATCACAGTTGTTCTGAAATATTTCAGTCTCAAATGGAGGCATGGGCTTTCTGATGCGTCTCCTTATTCCTGTTTGTTACTCCTCACTCCAGTCTGTCCTACACATTGCTGACAGATCTAACCACTTCTTTATTCAAAACTATCCAGAATGTTCTGTTTTTGATTTATTAGTTACTTAGAAAACCCTATGGAGCACTTAGCATGTGCCAGGCAATGCCAACAGTGAACAAAACCTATATGACTACTCCCCTATAAGCTTTCCATGTGTGTGGAAGTGTGGTACATGTTAAACGCACCAACCAACAAGCATACTATTATAAATAGTGGTGGGTGCTTAATGGAAAAGACCGGGCACTATGAGCAGAGACTTCTAGGTCAGAGAAGCCCCTCAGAGGACATGATCTTTGGACTATGATAGGCAGGATGAATAGGATTTGGCCAGAGGAGGAGTAGAGAATCTTTCTGGAAGATGCAAAGCAGCACAAAGACCCCAAGGCAGAAAATAGCGATACTTTCGAGAAACTGGAGAAAGGTCAGTGTGTCTACAGTGTGGTGAGTCAGGAAGTGGATGCTGACAGATGGGACTGTCAAGTCAAGCTTGATCTCAGCCATCTCCAAGATTTTGAGTTTTTTTCTTTTTTTAATTTTTGGAATTTTATTAGTCTGTTGATTGGCTAAAATGGTCATATTCTTCTTCTTTTATTTTTTTAATGTATTTTTTAAAATTTATCCACCCAATGTACTGTATACTTGAAACTAATTTAAATATTTTAAGTTTTATTTTAAGTACATCAGAAACCATGGGAATAGCATGGTGCAGTTTGCATTTCAAAAGGGTCTCTCTGCTCCTGAATTAACCCATCATTTGGTTTTATAAAAGGTCAAGTACAAAATTTGAAGAATACTAACATTTAATGGGGAAGTAGTAGAAGAATCTGCAAAGAAAGAGTGAGAAACAACAGTCTTGATCTGAAATGGAAATGACTTAAAGTGGAAATTTTTTCCACCTAAAATTGGTGAGCAATAAAACCCTTCAAGGCCTAGGTCAAAATGCCATTTTCCTATAAAGCCTTTGGCAACTAACTCAAAGTTTTTATTAATAAGATTCCTAGCCTTCATCAATGCACCCTTCCCCATAACACTTAGAATTTGCCCTCAATTGCATTGCTTGATCATACGGCTCACTTAGAGTCTCTCATTGTATCTAACCCTTAGCTCCCCAGTGAGTTTATAAATTACTTGAATTTGGACTCCTTATTTCTCATCCTTTAGTTTTTCTCACAAATGCTAACATGGTAATAACTGTGTAGCAGACACCCAACAAATAATTGTTGACTGGATACTTCTTACTTCCAAAACAAAAAGAGCTGGTGCTTTAAGGAAACATCATGTGTGGTTTTATATTTAAGTTCCTGGAGCATCAATTGTTTAGCCAGGTTCTCATCAATAGCCTGCCCATCCTTCCCCCTCTTACTTGCCCCGACAAATCTATTTTCCTTTGGCAGTCCCATGTAACCCTAGAACCAATCCATCCTACCACACGTGAAGTTCCTGTCAAGTGTTCCACTTTCTGTTCGATGACTCCTCTTATTTCCTACTTATTTATCCTAATACATTGTCCTTTTGACCCAAAGAATTATCTAATGGTTTTTACAGAAGGTGTGTATAAATGTAACCTTTCTCAATTTAACCATAGTAGTACTTAGTATATCTTCAAACTGGTTTTTAGGCAATAACTAATTCACTGCCTTTTAAAGAACCCCTGCTAAACAGTTAAGTGACTGAGTCACCACTGGGAAGTTGGAGACACTGAATCCATGGGTTAAGCACTGACCAACATCCCTGAGGATGTCACTGCCTCAGACACTGTGAATGTTCCAAATGCTAAGCTCCTCCTTCCTGTCAGGCTCACTTCATTCTTCATTGCCTGTCGTCATTTCAACTGACTCCACATAGATACAAAACACAATACAAGAAGAATTTTTGCCAAGAAGTTTCTATTGGGAAACTTTCAGTGTAGTGATTCCTTCCATTTTTAATGGTGAATTTATCCTTTCTAGAGCATAAAAATGACCCTTGCCTAATGAGCTCTTGTAGAAATAGAATTTCATACCTCATGACATGAAAATGAATGCATATGTCAAGGAGTTTGCTTACCTTCCTATGATTGTTTAATGGTATTTAGACATCCATATTTGAGAATAGAATGCGATGACTGCTGCTTCATAGAGCTAACAGGCTAACAAATTACTAGGCAAAATTCTCTACCATTCAAGAGTAGAAACGTCTCTTGCGTAGTAAGAAACAGCTTACGTGAAACACAAAAATACCTTTTTGGAACACTGCAGTCCTCCCTCTCAAGATTTAGCCAAAAAGGTAGCTTGCCCTCTGAATAATTTGTAAATCTAAAATATAATAGAAAGAGAGACATGTATTAATAAACATAAGCCTAACCTTTCAAATAAGTTCCATTTACTACATACCCACAGCAGCTGGTAACCTTCTGACATTCTTATCTCTAAACTTTTTGTTTTCTATCCATCTGTTAAGTATTAAACGATGTCAATTCTTCCTTCCCAGCACTAGATCTACCCCCATCACACTAGACTAAATAGAACTAAATTCAATTACTACATTAAGATATATTCTGCCTTACTGAAGAACAAAATATCTCCCTTTTACCTTAAATCAAAAGGCATGCTTGAACTATGTCCCTCCTGATAACTGCAGCTTCTGAGATAGGAAAGAGAGAGCACGAGCTATGTGCATTTCTTATGTACTTCCTGTGAAATTTGCTCTTAGGAACTTAAGTCCCTCCATCCAGGAGATCACTAAATGTAGCTTAAGAACGCTCCTGTTTTGGCCACATTTGCACCATGTGAAATCTAAGACAGCAAACTTGGGATGTGCTGGGACACATTTTGAAAGTCTCCAAGTGGACATCTTAGGAGTAAAAGCTTTGTTACAGAAGAATGACATTCTTCTGGCCAGTAAAAGTGTGAGGGTTGATGGGCAGAGTGATGGGAGAGAGTGGGCAGAGTTTGTAGAGAGAGCATGGGAATAGACATCAGCTTTAGTGGTTACCCATCAAGCCTGAGAAGATAAGACTCTGCCCCATTGAGCCAAGGGAAGGTAAGAAGTGTCCTGCCCAGAACGTTCCCATCCTATTCCACACAGCCTATTATTGAACAGTCATTCCTCCACGACAATGCATTACCACACCTACACAATAGAAATCCTTATTAGGAATAAGCTACAATTGCTCATTAGCAATCATAACCCCCAAATTCAGTTGATACTATTCAGGGGTCACCAAGCTGTCCCAGCCCAAGTAATGGTAGACCACAGTAACTGGACTAGCAGGAGATGAGGGGCGTTCATCTGTGGGCTAAACGCTGGAGCTGGGTGTCCTTTGGGGTGGGAGTAAATGACATCTTTAGATGTCATTGCTGAAAGACAGACAAGGAATAACATACTTTCCAGTCAAAGTATGAGGTAGTTTTTCTTAAATAATTCTTTTAAAGTAAAGAAGAAGATTATGCATGGCAAAAATCATGAAAGCCATACCTAAATGCCTGAAGTTTGGGAAACACTGACATTAAAAAAAAATGATGTACTGGAAAATGGCATAGATTTACCTTTCATTTCCTGCCAAATGACCCTCACAAACATTTCTCTAAGTCCAGCCTCAGGCATTTGAGCTGGAAGCTGGAGCCTCCTTCTACTCAGTTATATGGAGAATGAAGAGATGTCTCTGCCTCTGCCAGCCTCACACGCAGTCCTCGCACCCTCTAAGGTGTAGGCCAGAAGAGAACAGGCTTTCCATTGAGCCATGGGGCTCTGCTGGTATGTGGCTCAGTCCTAATGAGAAGACCCCATAGCTCTTCACAGAGGAAATAAGGTAGCATGGGAATCATCTTATGTGCAAATCCCTATAGGTGAGAATGCCCAGCAGGGACTCCTTCTTAGGAGGAGACTAAGCTTCTAGGTTGTGGACGGTGTTTTTCAGGCCCACTCGGGTCGCAGTCCATTGGAACCACCACAGGGCGTGCGTGAATGAGGCCAGTTGCAGGAGGCAGAGTGCAGGCAGCCCCTTGGTTTCTGAATCACCAGCCTCCTGATGGTGATCAGAGCACCAAGAAGGGACTAATTTAAAAACCAAACAATGTGGTAATTGCCCCTGGTCACCAGGTCGCCTTGCTTTGGAAGGCCGCTGTTTCCGATTAGTGGGGCCTGGGTCTGATGAGGACTAACCAAGTGGAACGAATGATCAAAGCGACAGTTACAACAGTGCGAGTGCCCAGTGATTGATCTGGATGACATAATAATGATAACCAATGAGGTGAGGCGGGTGGTGGTCCCCTCCAGGTAAGGATGGGGTGGGCCCCTGGACAGGGGTCAGGACTCTCCTCTGTTTAGGGAAGAGAAGGTCATAGGGTGGAAGCAGAGGCACGTGGGAAGGAAAGAATGAAGCGCTCACACCTGAAATGTTGGATGGACGGGGAGAAAAAAAGTCAGCCACGGCTGAAGAATGAGGGCCTGTTCAAGGATGGAGAAAAAGGTCCCCCATCCTGGGACATCACACAGCCAACTATCGGGGTACTACACAAAATCATTTATCTGGAAGAAAACCCAGCTCTCTGTAAATAATTTAAATTTTCAAAGGGCTCATTTTCAAGTTATTTTTTGACAGTCATGTCTTCTGAATAGCAGAGGAATTACCTCTTTAAAAATCACTAAAAGCAGGGTCTCAAATTGATATTTGCACACCCATGTTTATAGCAGTGCTAGTCAAAAAAGCCAAGCCATGGAAGCCACACAAGTGTCCACTGATGGATGAATGGATAAACAAAACGTGGTGCATACTCACGGTGGAATGTTATTCAGCCTTAAAAGGGAAGGAAATCCTGACCCATGTTACAGCCTGTATGAACTTTGAGGACATTCTGCTAAGTGAAATAGTCACAAAAAGACAAGTACTGTATGATTCTACTTATGTGAGGTGTCTAGATTAGTCAAATTCATAGGACAAAAAATAGAATGGTCGTAACGGGGAGCTGGGGAGAGGAGGAAAAGGGGAGTTGTTGTTTAATGAGTATAGAGTTTCAGTTTTGCAAAATGAACAAGTTATGGAGATCTGTTTCACAACAGTGTGAATATACGTAACACTACTGAACTGTACACTTAAAAATGGTTAAGATGGTAAGTTGTATGTTATGTATTTTTCACCACAATAAAAAAAATAGAGCATGACAGATTTATTATCATTTGGATAAAAATAATTTTTAAATACTATACATTTCCTGTTTTCTCAGGTAGTCTGTGCCAAATATAATTTGACTCTTTTTTTGGAAGTTCAAATATTGTACAGGTTAATAGAAGAGAGTCGACTTCAAAGCCTGTTGAGGTGGGTGGTAGTATCTGCCCCTAGACAAATGGCCCCAGAATGATGAATATCTGCAGTTCTGAAGTCTGTAACTTGTGGGTTTTATGCTGCTTTTGTTGTCAGGCTCTCAACTCTCACTTCTTTACTGTGGGCCAGTTTCTTACCTCTTCCAAATTTGTTGAGGAAATGAGGAAATGTACTAGGCAATTAATTCAAGTTTTGCATAAAATGAGGATAAAATCATGCAGAATCAGGGACCAGAAGGTCCTGCTGACTACTTGGGCTTCGGTTCCTGGTCTCGGGCACGCCCGCTTTTCTGCCTTGCTTACTACCACTGCCCACATTTCCACGGGGTCAGGCCTGGGCACTGTTGCCAGCTCCAGGGTCATTGGTGGGGAAGGCAGAGGTTTATTATCAACCTGACCCAAAAATCACAGGTACAAATTTATCAACTCTAAAGTTCGTTCTGATCAAAATTAAGACTTCATGACTAACATAAATCCATCTTCTAAGAAAAGCTTTCTTTAGCATGGGATTAATGTTATTAATATTTCCAGTCTTTAATGCTACTTTGTTTCTTACTGAATAAGAAAAAAAAATTTCTTCTATCCGTTAAAAAAAAAGACTGATATTTTTTAAAAGGGTATATTCTTAAGAACTCTTCAGGTGTTCAGTTATGCTCAGTGGAAAAAAACGAGATGCTTCTCATTCTTGCCCCAATCTACTGATGGCTCTGCAGGCAGAGATTTCCATTGATTTTTATATTTTAGGAAGTATTCTGAAGCTCAAATGAAACATGCTGCCTTACTGAGTGTGAGCCTTAGGACGCCAGGCATCTCACGCCACGGCTTTTGTGTTCTGCTTCTGCTCCTGGGCTGGAGGCATGTCCCTTTTACTCATTTCCATCTGGAGGCTGCAGACACAGGGAAAGAAGGGGAAGCGGAAGGAAAGCATGAAAAGAAATGGACAACTGTATCCAAACGGAAATGTTATTCTCAGTCTTAACTCCCCACTGCACAAGCTCACTGCGTGGCCCAGGTTCTCTGCTGGAGGGCAACCCAGCAGCCTCAGGACTGAGTATAGTGGGAGGACAAGGTGTGAATCCTAGCCTCACCACTCGATAGCTCTGCGATACTGTACAAGATCCTTCACCCCTTCCAGCCCCCACTTTCCCATCTTTGAAATGATGTCTCCTTCCTGCTTCCCCCACAAGTTTACCATAAAGATCCACTAAGCCATGGCTGTGAAAACATGCTGCAGAGTGTTAGATTCCCACGCAAATGTGAGGCCTTTTTGTCGATTACCATTTGGCAAATGCAGAGCCTTGTGCTGTTGACACAATTATCCTTTACAGCACTTGGCAATTTGGACTTTGCTTACAAAATGGGGAAAGGTGGGAACATTTGCCTCTAACTTCAGTTTTAGAACAACATTTAAAAGGTTTTCCACAAAACTTGCCAGATGAGGTTGTCTCAGGTTTTGCATATCTCTTGTCCACCCTGGCTCACTTTCCCTGAGCGCCTTCTCAGGCTTCCCTGACCCGTCTCTGACCTCTTTTCCACGCCAGCCTTCTCTCAAAACAAACCAGTAGGTAGGCCAGCATAATTTCTATTTTTAATAATCCAGATGCGGTTTCCAGGAGACGGGCATGTCATGACAAAAAGACCCTTCACTCTGCAGCAAGTCTCTCTGGAATCCCTGTGTCCAGCCTGGTCAGATGCTGAAGCACGGGTGCCACACCTTGAAACAGGGTGATGCCAGGCTGACTGCAGTCACCCAGGTCCCCAGGCAGATTCTGATGTCAGTTCAAGTGTTCTCCTGAACAGCCTTTCATTGTCACACCATTTTCCTGACGGGTCTTGGAAAATCATTAGCAGCGACAAAATATTTTCCAGAGCGCCGAGATTTTTCTTTCTGGCGACATTTAAACCTCTCCGAGCCTCCCAGTTCCATCAGTGCCCACCCTTTGGGGCTCCGAGTATATTGGATTTAATTAGTTTTAATACTTTAACTGTTTAAATAGTTAACAGTAGAACTCAGACTTCGAACCACCCCTATCCCCCGCAATTGCCTGTGTGTCTGAGGTTGTCAGATCAAGATGGAAAAATACCTCTAATTGTTTCCAGACAATACATGACGCTCTCACTCTGGGTGAGAATAAGTATAACTTACATTTTCACAAAGGATCTTGGGGAGGCCTGTGGGAGATTCCTGTAAGCCCGGCTTCTTTGTACATTCCAGTCCACTGGAAAATAAAACCCAGTTTCAAAACTGAACCAGGAGCTTTCACTTCCCCTAGATTATTCTTAGATGAGTAGCTATAGCCGGTTTCATTTTTTTCAAACAAACATTTCTTTTTTAAAATCTTATTAGATTTTTATCATGGCCTCATATGTCAGAAAGTAGATACTGTGGCCCAGAGGAAGTGACAACTGTTCATTGGAATATGGCACAAGCCAGATTCTTCTGCACCCCGTTCAGGCCGAACAAATGATCTGCATGCTACACTTTTTCTGTCTCCAGGAATCTCTCTCTCCTCAAGAATTTCACCTTTGGGCCTGAAATTCCATCACTAAGAGATACGTTTATTTATGTGTGGAAAATCCGCTAGTTTTGATTCCCTCGTTTTCAGAACTTCACAATTTGAATACAGATATAATTATTAACAATTAATATCTTAGTCGAACCGATTAACAAAATTTCCAAATCGGTCAAAATAAGTCTCTGGATTAGGACCTAGGGAAGGAAATTCTGGGGGGAGGAAGAAAAGAAAGTGGAAAGAAGGGAGTCACATCTATACTTATTCACACCCCGTACGTGCCAGACGCTTTCTAACATCTACGGTATATGATCTTCATGACGTCTCGAGGCCCATTTGAAAGAGGAGGAGCCTGGGGTTCAAGAAGGCAGAGAAAATTGCTCAGGATCACACAGAGTACTTACTTTACTTTAACCTTGGTGATTTTTCTATGTCAATACATGTAGATTCAATTTTAAATATTTTTCTTTCAATCAACCTATGTCTCTTACATTAGATGGTAAGTATCTTTGTTTTCTTTTCTGTAATGAATATTAAACTAATATAGAGTTCTAATAGTCTCCCTCTTTTTTCAATGTTTTACTTTCCACAGTCTCAGTTACCCACAGTGGTCCGAAAATATTAAATAGAAAATTCCAGAAATAAACACTTCATTATTTTAAATTGTGCTCCGTCCTGATGAAATCTGTCACCATCCTGCTCAATCTCGCCTGGGATGTGACTCATCCCTTTGTCCAGTGTCTACACTGGATACACTCCCTGCCTATTAGTCACTTAGTGGTTGTCTGAGTTATCAGCTCGATTGTCTTCGTACTGTAGTGCTTGCGTTCCAGTCATCCTTATTTTACTTAATAATGGCCCCAAAGTGCAAGTTTAGTGATGCTGGCAATTGGGATATGACAAAAAGAAGCCAGAGGAGCCGTAAATTGCTTTCTTTAAGAGAAAAGTTTGAGTACAGTACCATAAGATCTTTTAAGAGAGACCACATTCACATAACTCTTATTACAGTATGTTGTTTTTTGTTTTTAGTTTATTGGGGTAACATTGGTTAATACATTATATAATTTTCAGGTGTATGTTATAATTGGACATCTATATATTCTATTGTGTGATTACCACCCAGAGTCCAGTTTTCTTCAGCTACCATATACAGTATATTGTTTAAATTGTTTTATTTTACTATTATTGTTGTTAATCTCTTATTGTGCTTAATTTAGAAATTAGACTTCATCATGTATGTGTGTGTATGTGTTTAGGAAAAAAACATAATATGTGCAGGGCTCAGTAAAACCATGGTTTCAGGCATTCACTGGGGGTCTTGGAACATATCCCCCATGGATAAAGGGGACTATTGTGTTAGATACTGAAGTTATTATATATCGAATGTTATATATTATAAATAATATTGAGTTTATATTATGTGTAATGAAGAAGGTTTCTCTGTTCACCACCTCCTCAGTTTATATGCCGTACTCCTAGGAACAATAACAGTTTAGGAAGCAACCTCACACTAGAGACCAGCAGTTCTTGACAGCAAGAAGGGGCAAGAGCTCGTTGGTGTGAATGAGCCCTCTTGGGCCAGTTATACACTAGCCCACAGCTAACTCATTCCTCTTTGGTGCCTCCTGTGGAGCCAGGGGTTGGGGCAACAAGCAACTCAGCAGATGAAGGCAGTCAGCCACTACGGCCTGGCATCCACAGCCATCGTCTTTCATTATTTCTTTAGAAAGAGTTAGTTGATGGGAGAGGAGCTCATTTGCTATCGAGGTGAGACTCAAGCAGTGGCTCTCTGAATAAGATTCTGGCACCAGGGCTCAACCCTGATGACATTTTCACTGATCATCACTGAAAACATGGTAAGATTTTTATCTGTCCGTTTTCGGAGAAGACTGTGGGTTGTTTTTTTGTTTTTTGTTTTTTTTCTATAATTATGTCCCTTTGAAAGTGTGATTGCCCTTTTATATTTTAGGAAATAGAGAGTTCATGGAAATTTGCACTTTATGAAAACTCTTACTTGGAAAAAATAGGAGGCTACATGCCCATCTCTGTGCATATATGAGAATACTTCTCTAGCATGTCCACGCATGTGCAAAAAAGAAGCATAGATAAGGAAATAGGGAATGTTTGATAAACCGTGATAGAGTCACATTATGGAATCAGGTACAACGATAAAAAAAAATAAAATAGAGCTGTATTGATATAGAAAAATCACTAAGGCTAAGTATAAAGAACCTGAAGTAGAATGGAATGCCACCTATATAAAAAGACCATCCAAAGTGTGTACTTTTATATGGACCTGTGCATGCATGTAAATACATAGAGAAGATTTTGGAAGGTGGCATAGCAAACTTAACAGTGGTTCCCTTTTTGGAAGACACGGAGATTAGGTGGATGTCACCAGAGACTTTCCCTTTATCTATATTTGACATTTTTAAATAAAGAGAATGTGTTCAACTACTACTCAGGCAATTAGAAAATAAGTTAAAAGTTTTAAAGTGCTAAACCTTATGTCAGTCCCCTTTTATTACTATATGTATTATGCTTGCTGTTATTATTATTATCAATATTTAATTTTACCAGTCTGTGAAAGTTAAAATCTGGGTGTATTTCAAAGAAGGTCTTGTGGTACCTCCCACCAAATATTGTAGTCTAGCCTTACGAGAATCAGAAAAGGCTGAGGTGAAACCAGAAATGCTTTAAAAGGTTACTCACCCAGACTTCCTGCCAACCGATTGCCCTGTAACTTCTAGTATCTAGATTAACTCTAGATACTGGAATAAAGTAGAAGCAAAGATTCAACAAACATGATAAAGTGTATGAAAAGGTCATCTTCAATAATTATCAGCATAATAATCATGCATCTTAAGTGGATAGTGTAAAAAACTGGCTCAGTATTTTGACCATACTACAGTCAATTTTATTCACATCATTTAAATAAAGTAAATTTTAATTCTTTGAAACAATGTTGCAATATTTCATGTATAAGAGTTTGCAAACTTTTTCTGTTACCACTGTCCCTCTAAAGTTCACCAAAGCACTGAGGTTATTATCCCACATTTGCATTTGGGAAACCACATTTCAGATTGGGCACTGATTTGAAAAGGATGCCTATACTGCTCATTAAAGTTTGAAGGAATACGCGCTAGAGAACCTGGCATGTACTTCATCTGTCTTCTCCCCTCACTATTGACTCAGCTCCTCAGAATTCTAAGCTCAGCCATAGCCCGAAAGGATCTAAGTTCAGTTTTCAAGCATTTGCCTCTTACATCATCGTCAGCCCCATACACTAGACTTGGAATCAACATCAAGGTAAGCCTTGGGGAGAGATCAGATTTATAGAACTGGAAACTTCAGGCCAATGTGACAACAGTTCCTTGGACATTCAATCCAAAAGCCCCAGGTTGTGGGGGATGAGGGGTTGAACTGGCAGATCAGTGCCAGAGACCAGCCTGCCTCTGGAGCTGCTCCAGGCCCTGATGCAACCGATAGCCATGGACTTTGGTGAAGGACAAACATCTCTGCTGCTTGGTGCGCATCAGTCGCTGCCTCTTACCCTGCCTGGACCAGGGTCCTGAATTCTTACAGAGATGGGACAATCGTTTCCTTTTCTCGTAGCCTTTGGATTGCAGACAATTTGGGGGATTCTTTGGTTCCCTTGGAACTAAAACTCAGAGCCCCCAGAACACTGTTAAGTTGTCCTAGAAATCAAATTTTTGCCCTTTTCTTTTTTTTTTATTAGCAAGTGTAAAACAGATGTTAACCAGGTCTCTGATCCCATAGGGTATACAGAAGATCCGCTCAGATCTACATTCCAAACCCTGCAAAGTCCAAAGCCTTCACTAAGAGTTCTGTACATGTTAAGAGGGATCAAGATGATGGATTTATGTCTAGCCTCACTGTCTACATTTGAAACCTAGTCTCACTGTCTCACAGCAAAATACTACCCACTGATGTGTGATCTCAGGTAGGTTATTTAACCTCTTTGTACCTTGATCTTTTTTTGTATAATAGATATAATAATAGTATCTCCTAGGGTTATTATAAGGATTAAATGAGGAAATGTGTGTGGAGGATTTACCATTCGATCAAATATAGATAATTGTTAGCTGTTATTATTGGTGTTATGAGATGTCCTTGGTAGCAAAATAGTTGCAACAAAGTAGTGGCATCACAGTGTCCATGTTGGTTCCCAAACATGTGACCAGAAAAGATAAATGGAATTAAAAGATATCAAAGCCTTAAACTTAATGGCCTAAGCCCTATTGGTAGAATTTATAGTATCAATCAGTTGATGGGAAGCCTGGGTGAGTAACCCTCTGGTTTCATCTCAGCCTTCTCTGACTCCAGTCAGGCTAGACTACAATATTGGCAAGAAGTACTACAAGTCCTTCCTTTAAAAATAATCAGCTGACTATTCAATGGCTGTCACATAGGATTTCCTCTAGTCCTAAATGAGCACGTCTCCCTGATGCTAGTAAGTCAAGGTCACAATGAGGTGCATCATCCTAGGGGATGAATGAGCATGTCTCCCTGATGCCTCTGCTAGTCCTAGTCAGGTCTTATTTTTCTAATAAGTATCCAAATACCATATAAGTAGGCAAGGTACTTTTATTATGAAGGCAAAACATCTACAAACAGCAATTCCAAATGATCTTTCATTTTCTAAATTGTAATCTCCAGTAAAAACCCATCTTTCGACTCTTGCTACTGTGATGCTATTTGACTACAATCACTGTAGTAGTCAAGGGTTCAATCGCATCAGATCAATACTTTCCTACATTAATGTCTTCCTGTACCTTTTGGATCTTAAACATCCCACTATGAAGAGGAAGCTACTTAAATATTTGATAAAGAAATAAACGGCCTCCAGGTAAATTTAAAATTGCATCCCAAAAACCTTGCATGTATTCTCCATGCACTTTATTAACTAAATATAATAACTGATAGCAATGATACTGTTGCCCACACATCAGTGGGTAGTATTTTGCATTGAGACTATAACAAGTCTCAGTTATATTACTCAGCTGCAGCTTATTTAAAATAGAAACAAAAACTGGGGAAAAAAAAAAAAGAAAAGGTCGAAGGGTATAAACTTGATTTTGGAATTTCAAAAGTAGAAAAAAAATAAACTCACAAAGAAAAGTTCATTCTTCAGACATTAAATATTTTTGGTATATGGTCATCTATGCTAGGAAAATGCTATAAGGATAATGATCTCAATGAATTGACTTCTCAGAAATCAGATCGATGGTTCTCACATTTTAACAGTTGCCAATTTAGCTCACTGTCAGAGAAAGAAGAAGAGAGGAGGGGAGGGGAGGTTGGTGAGGGAAGAGGAGAGGAAGAGAGGAAAGGAAGAGGGAGGGGAGAGAAAAGAGAAGGAAGGAAAGGGGAGGGAAGGGAAAGGAAGAGGGGCATGTAAAGCCCCATGGTTTATCATGTGCATCATAAACAGAACCACTCTTGGTTCTCTGTTCTGGTATATCTCTCTAGGCAAATGGAGTTAGCCAAGAAGCAACTGCTTGGAGGAGGAGGTTGAGAGAGCTTGAACTAGTGAACTAAGATGCCCACATGATGTCCTTTGTGGTACATAAGAGGTGGGGTGGAAAGAAAAGGGGAGAGATGTGGGACGAGGTCACACTCCAGCATAGGAGTCCTAAAATTCTGCATTTAAACTAGGCCTTCCAGGTCTTTATTAAGGCAAGAAGATTTAACTTTACTTAACAGTTTTTATAATGTTTAAAGACTTAGACATATGGTATGTGTGTCTCTAGTAGTAATCTTGTCTCAGCCCCCACACAGCTTAGAGGCAAGTCTGATCCCGTGTTAGCATTTTATGACTTGTAAAGCTCTTTCGTACATGATGTCAGTGAATCTCTAGACTTTAATTCTGAAAAAAAAAAAAAAAACAGTTAAGTCCCCAGGTGTTTTGATGCCCTATCCAAAATCACATGGACAATAAGCAGGGTTGTTTTACCTCTTCTTGGCAGGAGGAACTCTAGATATGGGTTAAGTAAGTCAAGGTCACAGTGAGGTTCATCATCCTAAGGGATGGAGCTTTGGTCTCTCATGCAACTGGTACAGTATAAAAGTCTGGGATTGGAAGCCCCTGCTTTCGAGATGCCCTTGTTGTGGGCAGAAAAGATGAGGGGCCATATAGAGGAGCCACGGAGGATCTGGAAACTCTGAAGGAAGTCACACTCTGAATATCAGATCCATCAATTAGCATCATTGTTCTTGATCGATTGGTAAATATTCTATCACTTAAGCAAGTGACCTAACAATTTCTTTAGCTGTTTATATTCAGTATTTACACATTAGGTTTAAAATTATCCTAAAGGCCAGATACGAGGCTCAGTCTCACGGTAGCCTCTTACCTCCTCTCTTGTCTGGAAAAGTATAAAAGGTATAGGTTACTCTACAGGACACTTAGCAAGTGCCCAATCACACCTTGGGGCAAGGCCATGTTACTCTTAACGGGACCATTGTAGCACCTGATGGATTTGAGACCATCACAGGAATTATGGAAGAGAGACCGATGCTCTTTCTTAAACTAAATTTAAACTAAATTTAAAACAAAGATGGTTTACAGGGTACAAGAAGGAATAATATTGCCATTTAAAATAAATCAATCAACCCTTTAAAGATAAGAGGTTTTCTTTAGAAACTTTGGAACAAAAATTGACCTTGCTGAGCCAAGAAATGTCATAGACTTTAAAAGATTTCTCAAGATCAATGATAGCTTTTTAAATCACTTTTCTTAAGCAAATCAGTCTTATCTTGTAAAATGGCAGAGGGAAACCTATGGAAGTCATTCCACAAAGTGCCATTGTGGGTCAAGGATGAAATCATAGTGAGGAGTCCAGCAAACTCTTATTTTTATTTAAAATTAAAGTTCGAGAGTCCAGAGAACAAGGCTTTAAATTGGACACCTGTAGTGACATTTCCGGGACCTACAGCATCTCACCTTTATGCTCTTGTTTACTGTTAGAATCCACCGCTAAGTATCACACACTTGAGATAAGATGCTTTCAAGGTGCTCATTGTGCTTTGCAGTTGATTGAAGTTGCTTAATCTAAGAGACCTGAGCAAAGTTTTTTCTCCAGTCTTGTATTGGCTTTTCTTCATTATCTTAAATAGCCATCGTAGTTTCTAGGTTTCTTTCTTCTTCCTCTCTGTCCTCTTGCTCCTCTGCTTTCTGTTTCATCTTCTCCACTTTGGTTCTCTTTGCTTCTCCAGGGCTTCTTTGCCCTCTCTCTGACTGGTATTTCTAGCTCCTTGTGAAAATAACAGACTCATCCTACCCCTGCACCCTGTTCTTACCCATCTGGGGTTCAGTGCAAAAAGTGGCCCCGCAGCCCATGTTTCAAGAAATCTCTACTCAGGTTGACCCTTCCCAGGCATCTTCATTTTGTAGTCGGAAAGTTCCAACCAAGAGTGACTCCTCTGAGGCCATAACTGGCAAAGTTCAAGCCCAGGTTGTTATATTGGTGTCCATCTCATGCAGAGTCAAGAGCTCTCTCTCCGAACTCCAAGAGCATTGATTGTTTGCATCGTTCTCATGACAAAATGGCTTCCACTGATGGTTTTAATAAGAATTTTAAGGATGCCTGATCTTCACGTCCATTCTTGGACTCTAGTGTATAGTAGGTTTCACTGGCTCCTTAGCTGTGTGAAAGACCCCAGGCTATTTGGAAGAAATGATGCTGAGTACTTTGAATACTTTCCTGGATACCAAGATTAAGAGTCTCAAACTAGCGCAGGGATTTGAAAACTGTAGCAAATCCTTGGTAAGAAAGTAAGTGATCGTAGGAGGACAACAGCTTTCCCAAATGCAGGGCTACGTTGAAGATTGCGTGTCCCATCCTGGGACGCAAAGAGAGAGTCGAGGAGGAGACCAAGTGAGAGAGGAGCACTGGCCCGACCTCTGGGGAAATGTGATGAAGAAAAGGCGAACTAGGCACACACCTAATATCCCAAAACTGCAGTCATTAGATAATAATAGCAAACGCTTCCTGGCAACCCACTATGTGCTATGCTAAGTGCATAGCATCTCATTTAGCCTTCAAAACGGGGTGGGTACTAGTTTTATTAGCCCTAATTTTTCAGACATGGAAACCAAGGCTTAATTATCACTTTGCACAAAGTCGTAGTAATGAGGTGATGGAAATAGGATTTTAACCCATGCATTCTGACTCCAAAGTCTAAGCAGGAAATCACTAACGTTGATGGCTAAGGATGGTTGAAATAGGTGCTGCATGTTGAATCTTCTACTTAGGGCTGGGTAGAATTGACGGCTCTCAGTGGAGCAGCTGGAGCCCGGGCAGGGTGGAATCCTCAGGCTCAGCCTCCACAGGGATGGGCTGTAGCAAAATCGAGAGCAGATGGGAAGCCAGAGCAGAGCCTGCAGCAGCAGTGGTGTGGGGTGTCTAGGGGAAGAGCTATAATGGTGGTGTTCCCAGCAGCAGCTGAGTTGCCCGGGGAAAGAGAGGCTACACATGGCCCCACACAAGGGGAGCGTGGGAACCAGTAGCCTTAGGGTGGCTGATGGCATGTTTGGGAGTCTTAATAACCAAACCAGACAGGAACAGGACTCAAATGTCTTCATTCTTCATCTCTGAATGCTGACAGTATATGTACTTTGTCTTCCCAGC
Source organism: Pteropus medius (assembly GCF_902729225.1). Taxonomy (NCBI): domain Eukaryota; kingdom Metazoa; phylum Chordata; class Mammalia; order Chiroptera; family Pteropodidae; genus Pteropus; species Pteropus medius. The sequence continues at coordinate 21,503,081 of NW_024349800.1, read as the reverse complement.
TTCACTGTGTACTCAGGGAGGGCACGAGTGAGCTTTCCACTTCTTTAGCTCCCACAATGAAGACCCGACACCAATTTATTTACTTAGAGATTATGCAGTTCACCCATATTTTGGAAAGAACTCAACTCTGTATACTCATTATTTCTGCCTGCTAGGAACTGGTGCTTCAGAACAAAAGTCATCAATCCTTTGAAAAAACTCCCTTGAAATATTATTTCAGGTGTGTGCATATGTGTATCTGAGGAAGGAGAGAAATGTGGCATTTTTTGCACATCTACTATGAGCCAGGCACCATTCCAGACACACTACAAATGTTATCTCATTTACTCCTCACATGGCTGGATAAAGTAAGGAAAGTTATTAATATGCATTTTGTACAGATACAGAAACTTAAAGGCTTGAACCCACAAATTTAATGCATCACGTAAGCCCAGGTAGTTCTGGCTCCAAAATCCATCTTTTCCTGCATTTCACTGAAAGACTTGCCAAGTAGAGAACAGGTTTTTGTAGAATAAAATTTTCCTGCTCCCCTGTGGCCACTTTGGGCCTTCTTGCTTGGTTTTCCCAGCTCTGGGACTCCTACCCCATGTGAGGCTGCTGTCAGGAGGGCAAGGAGAAAACAATCCTGGGCGACATGAAATTAAAACAAACACACACATGGGGGATGAAATAGACAACAATGGCTCAGTCCCCCCTTTTTCATATCAGAATAATTGATACGCTTAGGATATGTTTTAACACGTAGTCTTCTGCCCTGCAGTTCGGTAGGTTTTCAGGACATCTTAAACAGTTCCTTCCCCTTTACATAAAGTGTGTTTGATGACTCTCCGCAAAGCTCCTCCCATCCCTGGTCACTCCAAAGGAGGGCTCCAAGCCATCTTCAGAGCCTGGCCCCACATCGTGCTACAGGATATCCACAGCATCCACAGAGGAAGAGAATGGGACTTTCTGGTCATAAAATTACATCATGGCCATAGAGCTTTCTCCGGAGCCCCTCAGCCTTGACCCCGAGTGCTACAGTAAAAGAAAAAGAAAATTTGGGCAATAAATAAACCAAGGAAAAAAGAGAGCTCTCTTCCCTGTGTTCAGGAAAACTCTAAGGAAACATTAAACCAAGTTCACTCAGCCTCTGTTTCTAACATCTTCACAGAAGAAGTATAGCCAGTGAGCCTAATGGAACTTGGGGTTTACAGCCAGCTGTGTTTGAAGACAGCGATACTCTACTTAGAGAGTGAGATGCTGCCAAATATACTTTCCGTATGTGAAAAGTGAGGGGATGAGGAGTCTCCAGTAAGAAAGGACCTCAAGAGGTCGCCAAGCTAGCTCTCTGCTTCCGGGCAGGCAAGGCCAACACTCCCTTTCTCCCTCCTTGTCCCCTTCAGCACCAGGCACCTCATGACTGTCAGCAATGACCTCTTCAGAGCTTCAGCAGCCTCCCCTCACCATCAACTTCTGTGTAAAGTGATATCGATCACTAGCATCTGAGTGTTCCTTGGCTTTCTCTTTCCTTTGCCTCCTCAAGGTGATTCTGAGCACTGTGGCTTGAGAATATCCACCTCCTTCAGCCCTCTGAGGTCAGTCCTACCTTATGAGAGGAGACTTTTGGGCTTCCTGATAGAGATTTGGTAAAAATGAGTAAGAGAAAAGGACCACAGAAGTGCATGAGGCAAAATCTGGAGGAACTTGGGGATGGTGCTTTTGGAAGCAGTCGTAAGCTTCAGGAGCCATAGATGGAGAAAGAAAAAGGGAGAATGTGAGAAGCATTGGAGGCCCTGTTTCCTGTTCACACAGAACGTTTGAGAAGTGCAAGTAGAGGATTTGATTTATTTTGAAATTGCTTCTGATTGCATGGACTGTGTTCTTTCAGCCATAACACTTCTCCAAGGCCAAACCTCATGGGGCGTGACTTCATAAGCATTACGCTGGTGTTTCCAAAACTAGGTCTGGTGAGGTTGCGGGGAGTGTGATGGGGCTCTGCAGGGGCCGGAGAGCACGGGGTGCACTGCACAGAGTGAGTCAGTCCCCATGACTCAGTCATTACCAAGAACACCAGTTAGCTGTTCGGCTTTTCAGTGATTTCTGGGCAACCCATACGTTTTCATTTCTTTTTCTTTGAGGAGTGATGAAGAGGTCATGAAAATCTTCGAGGCAGGAAGTGGAGAAAGAAAAGGCATGCTTAATTAAAGCTTTTCTAATATAATATCTGTTTCTTTTTACTTAGACTCTCAGGGTTTAGAACTGAGGACTCTAGAAATCAGCCCCCTGACTTCTCATACTGTAATCACCATGAAACAAACAGGCCAGTGGTGCAAGTGGCACAACTACTGATGCTATGCGAAACCAGGCCCCAGGCCCTGCTGCTGACACACTGTCCTCTGCCCCGCCTGCCATCTCCTGGAGAGCTCTACACAATTCCGATGGTGGGATCTCATCCTCAGAAATCCAGATCTCATCTGTGTGGGGTGCAGCCAGGGCATAGGACTATAGAAAGCCCCTCAGGGATTATAAAGCCAAACAGGAGAACCTAGCATCGAAACTCATTTCCAAGTGTTTTCTATGGGGAATGCTATGGAGTGAATGTTTGTGTCCTCTCCCAGTTCATATGTTGAAAACATAACCCCCCAATGTGATGGTATTAGGAGCCTTGGGAGTTGATTAGGATTAAACGAGGTCATAAGGGTGGAGTCCTCATGAATGGGATTAGTGCCCTTATAAGAATAGTCAAGAGCTTGCTTCTTCTCTCTCTCATCCTGCCATGTGAGGATACAATGAGAAATCAGCCATCTGCAACCTGGAAGAGTCCTCACCAGAACCTGACCGTGCTGATACCTTGAGCTTGGACCTCCAACCTCCAGAACTGTGAGAAATAAACTTCTGTTGTCTAAGCGCCCCAGTCCATGGTGTTCTGTTATAGTGGCCCAACTGGACTAAGATGGAGAACGACTGGGAAGCACCGCCCCCTCACTAACAGCACCCACGCGCTCAAAGGCATTGACAGGAGAGGCAATGGGAGACAGTGGAAGGAGCTCTGAGCGAAATGCCAGCAGACCGCTGCTTCGGCTCATTCTCGCTCAGCAGACTGACTCGCTGTGTGACCTGGAAGAAGGGCAACTCCCCCTGGCCACAAACACTGCCTCTGTAAAACGAGATGGTTGAAATGGAAGACCTCTATTATTCCTTCCAGCTTGCACGTTCTATAATTCTAAGTAACCATTCTCTACTCCACGCTCCAGTTTCTTAAAACTTGAGATTTTTCACAGCTTTATTTTTTCCCTTTAGTTAATTTCTCCTCATTTCTCAATTCCTCTTCCATTTTCTTTACCTCGTTGAATGGGGCACTGCATATATAAAAACCACACCCCCCAGTTTGGCCAGGCTGTGGGCACGAATAACATCACATGAGCAGTTGGACCCACCTCTCACTGGCAAAAGCCCCCAGGTGCTCATACAGGAAATCCAGTACCTGCAGCAACTTTAACACATTTTGTTTCTGGGATCCCCAGCTCCCCAGAGGCATCTCAAGCGCTCAGCACCCAGTCTGCCAGGAGCATCACCGCAGGCACCTGCTCTGTGCACTTCTTACTGCTCAGCCTCCCTTCTTCTTGGGAACTCCACTCACACAGCCACCCGAGGAAGCTTCGCAGTTTTCACAGTCCAGTCTAGGCAGGGGTGCCGCCCACCAAAGCCACTTAAGCTGTCAGTCCTTCAAGGGACAAATGTGGTGCAAGGTTCCAGGCACCACGTTTGGAAAGAATGGCTCTTTCATCTGCTCTGCTGCTCTGGTCTCCCAGGCGGTGTTCCTGTGCCCAGAGCGTCACTAAGGCAACTCCTTTATCTTCTAGCCTCACTCCCTCCCCACTGGAGATAAAAACCAGTCCAAGGTGAGTGGCGTAGGGTAGGAGAGAAGCAGAGTTTTCCTCCTTCTCTCTTTGTTCAGTATACACATATATACATATACAAACACACATATGCATATATATACTATATATATATATATATATACACACACACACACACACACATTCATTAGGATGTATATGTACATGTTTATAGATGCATGGTATATAGATATAGAGTATATATAGAGAGACTGGATATATACGTGTGTGTGTGTTTCTTTGTTTCTTTATCTGTTTATTTATAGAGGAGGCAGGGGCTCTAGCCTACAGTTCTGCAAGAAGCCAGTTCAACTCTCAGTCTGCTTTATCCAGCATTCCCCCACTTCACATTGTGGTAAGATCTCCCCCTCTGCCCTTTCTAAGGAAAGCAAACCCCTCATAATTTCAAGGCTTAGCCATCACTTATCAAGAGTTGTCAAGAGAAGTCTTAAGTCCAATAATTACATCCTAAAGAAATACAAATGCAGACAAAGATACTCACCATGATGTTTAAAAAAAAAAAAAGGAAAAACCTTCATTCCAGTTAGAATATTCATATAATAGAATGTTACAGAGCCCTTTAAAAATATTTTTAGGCATTTTAAAAATATTTAATGAAGTGGGAAAATGTTTTCAAAATAAGGTATGGGGAAATACTTATGGTATATAATGATGTCTCAATTTAATAATTCAAAGCAAAACCATATAAAAGACTGAAAAGAATTATGTCAACATGCAGTGGTTATTTCTAGGTGGTAAATTAAATGATATTCTTATTTGTTTCTTTTCAAAATCTCTAAAATAAACATCTAATCATTTTATAATCAGTAAGTAAAGACATTATATATATATATATGTAAAGACATGTATATACATATAATGTCTTTACTACCGATTAAATATATAAAGATATATATATATATATTTAATATAACAATCTCGGAATTTTTGTACTTAAAACATTTGTACTTAAAATGAACAAATTCATGCTGAGAAAAACCAAAAGCATCTCTAGCTTCTGGGTGGAAGAACTCTCATCTCCACGGCAGCCACCATTTGTCCATCACATACAGATCAGCGCAACCCAGGAATGCAGTCCATGCCTGGCTGACATTCACCTACTTACTCCCCACATGTCTTTAAGGTAAAATCATTGTCATGACTCATCAGCACATGAAGAAACCACAGTTTAGAAAGACAAAATTGTCTTGGTCACCAACCACGAGCCAGAAGGCCATACCCCCACTCTAGGGCTACGCAAGGCTACTGGCCAACTCAGTGTTTCCTCAAGAGAGAACAGTTGGCAGTTCAAATCAAGAGGTACCTCAAAGGGAAAGCCCATTATCAAAGAGTAGGCAGAGCGAGAGAATAGTGACCAGAGCAAGCCCAACTCACAAGAAAAAAGAAAGGGGGCATTTTCCTCTACGCTCGCTCCTGTTCCCCAGAACAGATATCCGCAAGGTCCCTGGCCTGAGGTGCTGACTCCTTTTGCCGACCTTCACAGATGCTCTGCCTCCTGCTCCCACTACTCAAATAAGAAACTAAGTGAGTTGGACCATTGCCTCAGTCCCAATAAGTGGTAAGAACTAAAATTGGAAGTTCCTCTCCTCGAATCCTAAGTTCAAAACTGTGAGCCAAATCACCCAGTGTAGAACGAGAACAAAAGGAGCCCCACCGGCGTTGCCAGCTGCAAGAGGCCCCACGGCCCCTTTCTCCAGCACGCTCTCCTCCAGTCAAGATGTCCCAGGGCTCCTCACGGCTCAAGCTGACGGAGGCACAGTACTCTTCTTTCCAGACGTCTTGGGTTAATTTTTAAAATTTTTTCTGGCCTATATTTTGAAGTCTCTCTATGAAAGTAGAAATTGCAGTCCTATCGACTCTGTCCAAAACAGATGCCACATAATCACAATCATATTAATAAAGCTGGCAAGAGTGAGTATGAAGAATCTGAGGCAGGGCAGCGGGGAGAAAAACACTAATAACTTCCAGAATGTGTCTCAACCGACTGAACGCGCCTACCTAGAAAGAGGTTTCCCGAGAACTCTGAAGCTGGCTTCTCCGTATCTAAACTACAAATGACTCCTTTTATTTTACTTCGTGTATTTTACAGTTTGGATGAAGGGGGATAAAAAAGAGAATATTTGCTTGAATCTTTTTGGACTTCGGAACACTCGAGGTCTTATTTATGCGTGGGTTTCCAGCTGTGCATGACATAAGTCATTCAAAACTGGCACAACTTTCCATCAGCAGGCTCAGCACAGCCACAAGTTTGGCAAGCGGCTCAGGTTGCCAGATGCCTTCACTGTTTCTTAGACTATGTATTCAAGGCACTCCACTTTTTTCTTGCTAGAAATACTTTCAAAGAAGAACACAATGTTTTGGGTTCCCCAGCCAAAGTTTAGCTGTACTTTTGCGTCTTTGCCAAACTTCCTGTTTTTAGCAAAACAATTTATTATCTGGCTGCTTCTTTAGACCCAAAAGGATTTGCAGGCACAAATAACTACTTGGTTTCCATGTCTTTTCAGAGAAGAAACTCATTCGCTTTCTCATAATTGTCCTGTAGATGCAAGAACAGAAACGTATTTAACCTTTGGGAGTGTTACCGAGGTGTAGAAAAGGTTTTAATTATTCAAAACCTCCACAGTCTGAACTTTAAAGAACAAACAATTATTTTTTGTGTGCAAAGAAAATAATTTTTTTCAGGTGGTTTGGCAGGATCACAGATTTACCACACGTGGTATTGTTGAAGTAAGTTTGGAGTGAGCCTGGGTTTAGAGGCCAATGTTAGGCTAAAGAGATTTGATTAATCGGCAGCAATCAGAGAAAGCATTTGACCAGACACTTTTATGAGTAGCTCATCTCTGATTACTAAGCCACACTTTCACCCTTTTGACTTCACCAGAAAACAAAACAAAACAAAAAAAACATAAATAGTAAGAGCCTTCCTCATCCCCACCTAGCAGCCACCTAGTGCGACTATCCTCCAATAAGTAGAATGAGAAGGAACAAATTCTCACCCTGATTAGATGGAGGTGGCTACATATATTCTCAGTTTTCTTCTACAAAAATGTCCTAAATGTAAATAGAACATACATTATCTACAGCTACACACACATGCACAGACAGTACACATGGTCATTTAGATAGGTTTCTAGGTTTCCATAGTAATGACCTGTATATAGCAGAGCAACATTGATCACAGTGTGGTTAATTCTTTATTCAGCACAATGTGTTTCTAGGGTAGAATATCTTTCAACTTAGATAGATGGACCTAACCACAATTTCTCCAGGTCTTTCAAAAGTCACTTTATACTACCTGCAAAGAATAAGGAATTGATAATGCCTTTTTCCTACAAATTGCTGCTTCAGAGATCTTAGAATTATTTGATGATGACTCAGCAACCATAAAAAATAAAGTCTCCTTAAAACAGAGTGAGTCAAAGAGTAAGCCATTTTAAAGGAAATGGTTAATATTAATGAAGGAGGACAGTGTAGTCTGACGATAGACCAGCATCGGCACTTTGGGAGAAATGCTTCTAACCTAAGCAAAAGAGGGCCAGCTTCTTCTGTCTTTCCATTTGTCCTGTTCCCCTGAATTAAAGCAGAGGAAAAGACAGTATCTATTAGACATATGTATGTATGGGTGGTTGGACAGATGGGGGCAGAGAGGGAAAGAGAGAGAAAGAATGTGTGTGTGTTGTCTGTTGTGTGTCTTATCTTTTTTTTTTTTTTAAGATTGACACTTTGATTCTCTTTAGCAAAGACTAGGGCCAAGAAAAAAAAATAGTCCAAGTAGCAATTCAATGGGTTACAGCACCAACATTGAGGAGAGAATTAAAAGGAAAGGTTTTCATCATGAATTACCATTCGATTCAAGCCCCCTCAGATGCTGTAGCTAAGTCTATGGTAAAGAGGTGGCCCAAGATTTCCTGTATACTCTTCTAAAAGGTGAAAATGTGCCTTTATTATTAACCTTAGAGCTTTAAAAGGTTACTTTTAACATTTAAACATAGACAACATCAGCACTAAATATAAGAGCAAAGAAATGCTGTTTCTGTCTGGACTTGCCACAGCATAGCAACATGGCTGCAAAGCACGAGTTTTCTTTGAAGGGGATGTTGCTATCAATATTGCTTACTCAGCAGTCTAGTAATATCAAAATAAAGTGCACATATAGACATATATTCATTATATCCTGCCTGGTGTGAAAAAGGTTTCACTCCTCTGGCCTTTAAAAACAAACCCCGACATCTCAAACCAAAGCCTTAGGGCCCCTTCACTAGCTTTTTTCCAAAATGAACACATTTAAAGTAATGCTTGAAGCCTGTGGTATCAGAATTTATTTCTACAAAGTTAACTCTATTTAATATCCTTGGCTCTAAGCTTAATTTGCTAAATCGTGCTGTTTTTGAAATTTATTGCAAAATTATTGTTCTCCAGGGAAATAATTACCATTCCTCTCACTTCTATGGTATTGCTTTCCTCTGCATGTGAATTTAAGTAAAGAGATTTAAAAAGCAACTCTGTGTTTTGAGTAAGTATCAATCAAGACAGGGTGACTCGGATACTGTACTTGAATTTAAGTGAACATATTCTATTCAGTGGAATATCCTTTTTTTCTGAATGAGATCAATAGGGTATTAAAATTAGAAAAGAATCCTAAGAAACAATTGCATATATCTATTTATTTATATACTTCCTTGTGGCAAAAAAAGGATTCTAGGCAGCTTAGGAACATATATAAAATATAGCTACATAACATAAATTAGAAGTAGGAATAAAGCAAAAAAGAAAACACTAGGGCGAAGACATAAATATACCCAGAAATGGATCTAATGTAAGTGCATAGACTTCTGTAAATGAAGCAGAAATTCAAGTCTCAGACTTTATAGTTTCAATAAAACAAAAACCTTAAGATTATGGCTCAGGAATGACAAAGGTTTTCAGAACTTCATCACAGGAGTTCAAAACGTTTTATAAATTATTCATTTGTGAAGTAGACAATGGTTTCTAGTCCTCGCCATTGAATGTTACAGTGATTATTGGAGAGGCAAAGGATGACCACAGTACATCTATTTTTCAACGTTTTGGTAATGCATACCGATTCTCTTTTGGGGAATTGCCTTTGTACGAAGGTGCTCTGTCCCTGTCCCTCCCAAGTTCCCAGAAACATCGAACCTTAACAGACTGTGCTGTAACAGCAGGGGCAAATGGCTGTGGCTGAGTCTTTCTCAGCTAATATATTATGTGCTACCAGGAAGGTGATTGGTTTGAGCTAATGCCCTGGTTCCAGTTCTTCTCAGAGCCTGGTTCTCTCACCTTCCCATCAGTTCTCCGAGTCATCCAAAAATCACCCAGTAATTTCTTTTCTGCTCCAATTAGGTTCTGTTGCCTGCAACTACAGAACACTAAATGAAATACAAGTATGCCAGGCAACTCATGAAGATGAGTTAAATGATGTGTCTGGGCCACAGGGAAGTTAAGTGTGGAACCCTGAAAACCTAACGGACATTCTGATCTTACTCAGTGCAAACGGGATCCAAAGTGGACATAGTCATTGGTGAAGAGCATATCGTCTACAGCAGTAATCTCTGCCATAGATTATGTGTCTTCTTTCTTCATTCAAGTTCTTGGTATCTTCTCTTAACCGCGTAGGACATGGATGTATTTAGAAAGAAGTTTTGGAGCAGTCTACCACCATACATCCACTTTCAATGTTATATGTGAACATTGTTGTTCATATTGTGACACTTCTGTTTGCCTTAATAGATAATGCCTAATTTCACCATTGCTAAAACCAACACATGAATAATACTTTATATGTTATAAAGAGATTTTACTAAAAAGCTAATGGAACAAGAACTACCAAGTATCCAGAATAATCTTGAAGGCCCATGAAGCCATGGGTATATGTCCACTGGTGTCCAGATAAATATTTCACAACTGACACTCCCTCCCCCACCCCAAAAAAAAGAAAAAAGAAAAAGAGAAAGCTCTGATTGTTAGTCCTTGAAAATTTCTGTTATATAAGAAATTGTACATCTACCACAGCCAGTTTCAAGCCACCAACATGATATCACTGCACATAGAATTGGCAAGAAATGTGCACAAAGCATTCTCAAAGCTGGTGCAAACGGGTTCCAGTGTGTCACTGGAAAGGTCCCTCCTAGATCCCTCTCCTCTATCTGAGCCCAAGGAAGGACCTCAAAGGACTCGGAAATCCATTACTCTTGTGACTTATGTTCTTCCAGAAGGAGCATTGGAAGCCTCCAAAGTGAAGCCAATCTTTATAAATCAGTCAACAAACTAATGAATAATAGGAGTCTCTCTCCTCCTATCTCAGAATCTTCCTCCAGAATATCAGAGGGAACAAAAGTGATTCATCATGAATAGACCTCCTATGTGAAGAACATTCTTAGTTTCCTTTCAAGAGAAAGTTTCCATCAAAAGGCAGAGTGATCTGTTTTGTCTGTAAAGAAAAATGAGTTGAAGAAAACCTATGCTATTTTGCAGGACAAAAAAATACATGGCTCAGTGGCAAAGTGTACTAAAGGGCAGCAGTATAAGACAGAGTCATGTGATGGAGGAGAACATGGGTCCGAAATCCAGCTCTCTGGATTTGAACACTGGTTCTGCTTTTCTCCTAGCAGCATCTGCCCTTGGGTGAGTTAACTTGAGTTTCAAAACCTTAGGTTGCTCCTCTGCAAAATGAAAGTAAGGTCCCCACGAGAAGTTAGATGGTGCAAGTGAAGGACTTAGCATGGGGTCTGACTTGTGGTAAGTTATTTCTGTTACTACTCTTTAGCTGTCCCATATGCCCTTGTCACAGGGCTTGGAGATTAAGATACAGCAACCTCCAATGGAGTTCATTCAGCCCAGAGAGAAAGGATATGGTAAATGGACTATTAGGAGAAAGCCAGTCCTAGCAGAGCGCTTTCAGTGGGCAAAAGGACATGGTGACAGGCACCGACAAGGCATTCCTCCCACCTCATGGGAAAGAGCACAAGCCTGGAACAGGTGCAATCGTAGGGGCCCCAGGAGAGGATGGCCAGGAGGATGAAACTTCCATTATCAGGGTTTGGCTGAAAACCGTCAGAGCCACATTTCCAGTGGAACTTGTAACTGCTTACTCATCTCAAATAACTTAAAGCATGTCATCACCATTCCCAGCCACAGGAATGAACCCTGCCACAGAGTGAAGATCTGTTTTCTTCCTTAAAACCCTCAGAGTGTTCTGCTTCAATTCCCTGTATGGGATGTAGATATATTAAATACAAAAAAAAAAAAAAATGACCATAAAGTGAACATTAAGGTTGAGAAATGAGGTCCAAGGATGCCAAGAAATTCAAAAGTAAGTGTTCCCCCAGCAGCTCTAATTCAGCCATCTCTGCAGTAATGCATCCTTTCCGATTTCTGAATCCTCAGTGGAATGCCCATTTCATATGGACTCTGGATTCTTCAACTAAGCCAGAGGAGGGGTATTTGGGGTCCCTCTTGCTCCTTCTCACTTCCCCGGGTTGTGAGAAAATCCTGTGTAGTATCCTTTCCCTGAGCCCTTGAGTGAGGCCGGGCATGGCATGCCCAAGAGCGCCAAGTACAGGGGGGTAAAGTAGGGGCGAAACAGATCAGCCCCAGGAAGTTGGGCCAGTTCTTTTCTCCAGCCCCTTCCTGAGAACCAGGAGGCTACTCCTGGATCCACATAACAAACGTATCCATGCAGATATCCAGAATGCATTAGTGGTTTGACACAACTGATGTGCTCAGGCACCTCCGGGGTACATTAGTTGAAGTGGCTAGAGCAGCTGGTGACTCCTCTTCAGGCATAATTTATCTATTGCACTTTACTTAATGTGCAAAATTAAATTTATGCTGAATCCATGTGTATTACCTACTGTGCATGAGCAGCATGAAATATACCATAAAGCAAATCAGCACAGAGCCAAGCTCTTAACTGCTAATGGCTTTCAACACACTTCACTGTGGTCTAACCAAACTTGGAGTCCAATCTACACTGAGATTCCTGCTCATATCAAGGTCGAAATTGCTTCTCCCCAAGACCATCTGGAGAACCGAAGGAGAAAAATGAGCAGTGATTTTAAGTCAATCTTTCTGGAGCCTATGTTCCTTAGATCTCAGATTCTGCACTTTTCATTAATATTGTGATCAATATGGTTTCTACAAAGGGCATGATTTTGCTGAAAAATAAGCAAGTCAATGTGAAATGTTTTTTAAGTGGAATATAAGAAATAACCCCAAGATTCAGTCTGAGTTCTATCACTGTCAGGCTGTAGGACCCACTCTGGGTTTCTGGTTCCAACATTGAAACATAGGAATTGGAATGCTCGATGTCTGCCTTAACAAGAAAAAAATCTATGCAATCAAGTATACTGAATTTTACAAAAACAGATCACTCCAATGAAGCTTCTAAATGTGGCGTAAATACACTCGCACATTCTCTCACACATCTAAATACACAGAGCAGAAATTAATTCAGGTTTGAAACCTGATTCCAAAAGGAAATTTGGCAGAGGAATCAGAAAGGGAGAGAATAGATACACAGGTAATGTAGAAACTTAAACACAGCTATATCCCCTCAACAATAATTATGCAAAGTGTTTTTTCGTGTTTCTTATCCTTTTAAAGTATGCTTTGTACAACTCCGGAGACTATTTCTCATGGGGAAAAAAAGTTATTTGTTCTGCAACTTACATTTGTACTAGAAAGTACCCATCTGTGGAAATGTCATGTTTCTCCCTTGAAAATAATTTGTAACTTTCCCCACGTAAAGGACAAAGGAAAAATAAAATCAGTGATTGCATTACTTCTTAATGTCATTTTTTACACATTTTTTCAGTAGGTAACTATTAGTATAAAAATTTAGAAAATATATCCGCTTTTCAAAGAACAGTATTTTTTTTTAAATAAAATTCCGTCAGGAAGATACAGAGTGATAATTTTACTTGTTTTTCTACTCTTTTTCATTTTGTTTTCATATGAAAATCAGGATATTATTCACCAAGGATTTCAATCTGACATTTTAAATGTTGTGTTCTTGACTTTATATAGTTTGCGGCCGAAAAACTAAAATGTAGTTATGAATTGTCTGCATTCATACATAAACATATACATGCATGTGTGCATTCTTTTAGACACTGTCCTATTGAATAAATATGCATGCAGAAATGGGTTTTCCCATTAGTTCTATTTTTGAATGCATAAGTTATGTCGTTTTACTGAATGATGTAATAAATACACTTCCGTAAGTGAAATGCACTAGTAGCATCTGAATCCTGTTCCTTTTCTGGAAAAGAGGTGTTAAATCAAATTCGACTCAGTAGTAAATATTAATTGAGCAACTACTAGGTATAAAGGTCAGATCCGAAAAACATAACTTGGCCCCTGCCCTATGGGATCACATAATTAAGTGACAAACTTAGACATATACAGAAATAACTTGAGTGCAAGGTAAATAGCAGTAACTCATAGGATAGAGTTATGGGGGCCGGTGGGGGGGGAGTGGATGGCACCCTGGGACTTTGAAGAGGTATAGAGGCCACAGTGGAATGAGAACTGAGTCTTGGAAAATGAGTAAAACTTTGGCTGGAAGACAGTTGGGGAAAAGCAGTGAAGAGCACAGCAGGCAGAGGTAACTGTTTAATAAACAATTTGAACAAATGAAGGGAAGGTCAAAGTGCCACACTGTGACAGTCCTTAATGCAGCACACCCATAGCCTCTAGCTGGGGCTGCCACTGACTGGCTTAGAATGGGGCTTTTAAAAAATAAAAGATAGGGATGTTTCCCTTTTATAGCCACAAAGTCTTATTTAAATCTTCATGGTCACAAGCTTGCTGAGCCCAAGAAGAAAAAAATTCCTCTTAATCCATAAAGATAATAAGCTTTTACCCAACAGTTTGTCCTCACCTTTCTTATTTTAACTAGCGGCAAGTGTGGTGAAAAGAAAGGAGACATTATCAAGCTCAGTTTAAAATTCCATCTGTGATATTTTACTTGATACCTTTTGGAATAATACCTTTCCTAGGTGAATCCAATGCTTTCTAAAAGTAAGAATCCCTCTCCCTCCCTCTCACTTCTTTTCTTTCTCCCTCTCTCTTTCAATATCAAGGAGCATGAATTAGAGACACAAAATAAAGTCGGAAGATACTTTCTTTTAATTGAGTATTTGCATTATATGGGTCTTAAAAATCAAAGATGCTTTTTGTCTTATAGCTTCCACGAAATTACCCCACTTCCCTCTTCTCTGGGACAGAATGAATATTTACCATGTTGCCCCAGGCCTAGTCTTCCCATCTCATTCAACACCAAGGCTTTGTCAAAAGAAAGGTCAGTAGCCTCTTAGAATCTTTGGGAAATAGGTAGAGCCTGGTAATCATTTCCCACAAAGGGGTTATCTGCTATCTGCCAGGGCTGTTTTCCCGAATGGTATCTGATCAAACTACCCCATAGTCTCTAAAAGTACCCAAGGGGGTCTTCCCAGCCCTGTAGTCGTTCTCTGCTTTCTATCAATCAGCCCAAGCCAAGATAATGTGTGATTCAAATACTTAAGTGTCAACATAGACCAAGGTGATTGGGTCTACATTTAGATAAAATCTCTTTTATATTCTCTAATCCAGCTCAGTACCCCAGATGGTTCTACAGATTTCTACTGTATTGTTCCTAATGTGAAGATTCAACTGGAACCCCAGAAAATTTGCATTCTTTCTTCCTCTCGTTTTGGCCCAGGCATCTTGTTCATGGAAATTCAAGTGATAAGCAAAGCAAAACAAAACACAAAAACAAAAACAAAAACAACAGACTCTCATGGAATTTGGTTGAGTCTCTGGGTCTCTGACCCGTTACAGGGAAACTTCAAACTCTAATCTCCAAAATGCAAAATCTTTGAAAACTGAAAGCAACAAAATTCCACCACTTTTGTAAGAAAAAGCAGAACACCACATGCCGTAAAATTGAGTGTGTATACATTAGCATTATTTTCATGCTTTCCATTTGGACTTTCTGATACTGTCCTTTTATAAAATTAACAATTGCATTTTTTTTCTTTAGAACCATGAGCATCCCATGACCAAATACCTAAGTCTAATATTTGAAATTTTCCAGGTCCCACCTGAGCTGATTAAAATCAACCTACCAAATTCCTTTTATCACTGTTCCTAGACAATGAGAAAGGTTCGGCAGGAAGCTAGGGCCCAATCTTTAAAAAATCTGACCTGAAATGGACTTCTCCAGGCATCAGTCATTTCACTGAATGATATGGGATCGCCAACAGCCATGAAGCAAACCTTTGGCTTTCCCACACGAGACCTATCCCAAGATCAGCAAGCACATTCCTGTCTAAACCCTTTGCTGCAAATCGCCACAGCTCCTTTCATCAAGTTAATTATAGAACCAAGGGCTGGAAGGGGAGCCCAAGACATCATCTGTTCCATCCCCTCGGCTTTCTGGCACAGCCACATTTAAATCATCTCAGACAGATGGAAATCTATCCAGTTTCTAAAGACCTCCAGAGGAGGAGATTCCACAAGTCAGACAGTCACCCCTTCTGCTGTTTAACAGCCTCTGTCAGAGAATCCCTCTTTATCTCTGGTGTAAATCTCATACAGGGCACTTCAAACCAATTTCTTCTTGTCCTGTGCATCAACCTTTCACATACCTGAAGATTATTATCAAGGCATCTCTCTAGCTTCTCTTCTCTGGGCTGATTAATCCCAATTCCTTCCACCTCTACTTATAAATCTAACATTCTAACTTTTAATCATTCTTGTGACTTTCCACTGAACTTCAGTATAACAAAGGATTAATTGGAAATATAGATAGTCATTCATTTTACCCTCAAGACTCTTTTTACAGTCTTAAAATTGAGGACCCCAAATATTTTTTGTTTATGTGAGCTGTATCTATCCATCACTGTATTAGCAATTAAGACCAAGAAATCTTTAAGACCCCTGTATGCATAAATATGCAGTCCATTATCCATCAGAGCAATGATGTCATCACATATATCATGTGGCCTCTGGAAAACTCCACTGGGTGCTCATGAGAGAATGAGAGTGAGAAAGCAAATAACATATTAGTATTATTATTAAAATAGCATAGATGCTGTAGACCTGAGAGCCTCAGGGCTTCCCATGGTCTCTGGACCACACTCTGAGATCCTCTGCTTCGTAAGAAGCATGGCCCCATTCTCAGAGTCAACCTGGATGTACAGGCAGTTGGCAAAGAGGCTAGTCTAGTCTAAAGATGGCCAGGTTAAACCATGCTAGATTATTAGATGAACTAAAGCCTTTAACTGTCAAAGCATCCATGCTATCAAACGCAGAAAAATACGAGAAACTGATTTTGAAAAGAATAAGCTGACTTTTGTTAATATTTTTTAAGGGAAAACATGGTAGTGTCTGTGCAAAAAGGCAAAGGAAGTTACTGCTGACTGTCCCTTAATAGCAAAAGCAGATTCTCTAACGCATAATCCTCTTAATCACACACAAAACCATTCTGTTTATTTACTATTGATCTGGGCACACAAAAAAGTTGTTTGCTGTGAAACAGCAGAGCTCTTTAAATCCCTTGCTTACCCTGTTTTTACAACTGAAATCAGCCCTGTCTGCTAGATGCCACTAGGTCTGCCTATCAATTTTAAAGGCTCTGAGTTGATGGTGGAACATGGAGAAAGGGAAGGGTTTGTGAAAACCCCTTTTGCAGTTCAATCCCTAAGCTAAGCCAGATGATGAAATGACTTGTTTTACCCTTACTCTCTCTTTCCCAATTTTATATTATTTTCTTTTGTACCTGAGGAACTACTTTTTTTCCTCAACAACCTCAAATTTAAAACTGTTAATATGTCTTGTTTAACATATTTATAAGACATTATAGGCTTATCAATCAAGTAACAGTGTTTATTATCTACTCTATATTCAAAATCCTGCTAGACATAGTAGGTATATACCACAGAGACATAAGTCTTATTTTTTATCTCTAGGGACTTACAGTCTAGTTGAGACAAAATAAAATAAAACTCACATAAAACAAGAGTCCACTGTAAATGACAGAATAGAATTAAGTTCTGAACTGCATAGTACAGACTAAGTATTATAGGAGTTGTCAGAGTCTCTGTTACGATGTGAAGCTCACCACATGAATTAAAAATGGAAATATTTCACTCGTGGCATAGGTGAATTTTCAGTTAGAGCTTGAAATGTATGTCTTCTGAAAACTTGCAGGTCATTCTTACAAGCAGGCCTGGTCCTGGTGTTTGTGGGTGCTGGAGCTAGAGTACAAATGCTCCCCACCTTCTACCCGCTCCAGCCTGATTCCTGTCCCCATCTCTTCCCATCCCTGGCTCCATCCTGGACAGGTAAAGCTTCACATGCATGAAGATGTACCCGGAGGGGGATGGTGTAGAGCAAGTCCAGCAGATATTCAATTGACTACTCAGAATCCTCTCCTTGAAGGGAGGAAACACTTCTGGGCCAAAGCGTGGTCTCACCTCCAGAATCCTTCTCAGCAGCACCAATCATGGCTTGGGCGGAGGCACCCCAGTAGAGAACTGCAACATATAGTATTTATTCTTTCTCTGTCTACTGTTTCACCAGCATACACATAACTGGTGAGAATCCATCCAAGGTTGCTAAGGCAAGCTTTTGGTGGTAGGATTTCATTTGTTTTAATTGCTGAGTAATATTCCATTTTATATATGAACCATAACTTCTTTATCCAATCATCTGTTGATGGGCATTTAGATTGCTTCCATATCTTGGCTATTGTAAATTGTGCTGCCATGAATATTGGGGTGCATAGATCTTTATGAATTATTTTTGGATTTCTTTGGATAAATACCCAGAAGTGCAAGTGCTGGGTCAAAACGTATATTCATTTTTAATTTTTTGAGAAAACTCCTGACTGTTTTCTACAGTGGCTGTACAAATTTTCAGTCCCACCAACAATGTATGAGAGTTCCCTCTCCTCCACATTCCTGCCAACACTTATTCTTTGATTTATTGATAATAGCCATCTGACAGGTATGAGATAATTATGGTTTCAATTTGCATTTGTCTGATGATTAGTGACCTTGAGCATCTTTGCATATGTCTATCGGACATCTGTATTTCCTCTTTGGAGAAATATCTTTTCAGGTCTTCTGCCTATTTTTTAATTGAATTGTTTGTTTTTTTGCTATTGAGATTTTTTGAAATTTCAGAGTTATGAAAAATTAATCTGGAACAAAAGTAAGTAAGGAATAAATTTAGCAAATTGTCTAAGGATATCCATTGCCTACCCTTATCTCTTTAAGTCATTTATGTTTGTCTGAATTAGAGTTAGAGGCACAACTGTGGGGCCAAAGGAAGGATTTCATCTACCTACCAGTCATAGACACCTAGCTTCTGATCTTAAATTGCTTGGATGTGTTAGGATTCTTGAGATAACAAAATGAACTTCTACAATCTCTGATTCCTAAAACTACTCTTTCTCAAGTTTTATCAATCTGAATTTCTATTTCATTCACTTCAGTCTCCCTAATATATAACAGCACCCATCATACAGTGAAGAATAAGTAAATGTCCCTTGCATGAATGAGTGACAAGTCAGTCAATTCAATGTTTTGTTTTTTTTTCCTTTTATTACAGTCGACATACAATACTATGTTACTTCCAGGTGTATAATAGAGTGATTAGACATTTATAGACATTATAAAGTGATCACCCTCTCTGGTGTAGAACTTGAGTCCCCACTGGGTGAGGGGGAAGAAATTTGCCCTATCCTGCATCACAGTGACTTCCTTATGGCCCCAAGAATAAAATTTTTAACAAGGTCTGGAAGCCACTCCATGATTTTCTCTCCTTACCTTTCCTACGCCATTTCAAATGATTCTCTTTTTTAATATGCTGCAGAAAATTGGTTTGCTTTCAATTTCTACAGCATCCAGACTCATCCATTTTAGACCTTTCCATTCACTGTTCCCATTTTTCCATACATGGCTGGCTTTTCCTCATTCTTCAATTCTCATTTTAATATACACATATTTTTTCCTCTGACTTCTGTCTACCTTGACTACTCTAAGAAGCCTTGTCTTCTCTCACCTTATTCATCTCTCATCATCTTCCATTTTTAATCAAGGAACTTATATTAATTTTAATTACATTAATTTTTGTTGGTTTACATGCTTTTTATTTCTCCATCTCAAGTTCGAACAACTAAACTTTAAAATGGTACAGACTATGCCTGTTTCATTCACTAATGTTTACCCACTATATGACATCATACCTAACACAGAGTAAGTTCTTGAATGTATCTATTAAATAAACAAATTTGTGGTGTTTTACACTTTTTCCTTGACATCAGAAAATAATCTGTCTTCTCAGCAGTTGAGGGATAAAGTCAACCTCTCTGCTTAATAAAAGGTGAAGCTTGGCCATGCTGGATATTTTATTAAAATAGTACTCTGTCTGGTATAATTGTTGTTACAGTCTTCTAAATAATTAATTTCAAATAAAAATTCATTCAGTTATATCTGAGTTGGCAATATGAATATGTAAATTTTAAGCCATATGTTTGTGTTTCTGTTTTGCCTTCTTAACATTATCTTGCCCTAATTTAGCATCTATTTTTTTTGTTAATAAAGTGAGTATATTTCAAAAATGCTTATTATGTAACTAAATCTGTTACATATAATTTACTTGTCCTACTTCATTAAATCTCTGACTATTCACTGGAGTAGACATTATAATCTCTGTTTTATCAAGAAAAACACTGACGGACAGAGAAAAAAATAACTTTCCAAGGAATAAAGTCTTAGATACTTGCAGAATTGGGATTTAAAATCACATTTGTATGCTGAAGGACTCCTCTTGAAACCTGATGGAAATTTATTATACGTTTAGTTTTATTTTCAACTTTAGAGAAAAATTTATGTCACTTCCAAACACATAAACATACTAAAACAAGGACTTTTCAACATTACAGATTTTTTTTTTAAAGCCTCAAACTACAGACTTATTTCATTGCTAGAGGCATCATCTTTCTAAGAAAAGTGTTATTTTTTATAGAGTAAAAGGTTCTCTTTCTTCTAATGGCATAAAAAAAAAAATATCCTATCAAGTTACCACAAAAAAATGAGGACCTAAAGAAGATACAGAATTGAAAAATAACTGAAGAAAGGAGAACAGAGTACATAGAGAACAAAATGCTTCTTGTTATAAAAATCATTAAAGGTGTATATTATCTGGAAAAAAGATCATGCATGCCATACTTCCTTACTCCCTTTATCATTTTGTTATGTTTCTTAGTTCAAGGTTAGGAATGTGAAATCTAGTAAATTGTAAATTGCAATCTACCTAGCCTACATGCACAAAATACTGCCATAACCCTTCTTTTATTTATACTATTGTATCCTGACTTTAAAACATATGTCTAATAATAAAATTATGAAAATGTTTTGAAATCATCATTGTGACCTCATTTATAGTGCTCTTAATGTTTGCTGAATATGAGAGAATAGAAAATATATTTAACCCAATTATGATTTTCTTCATTATTTTGATTCTCTAGATGCCTCAATTTTATATAAAAATCTATATAATTATGGAAAATGAAATATATTTGCATGATTTAGCTTTAATATAAACTAAAAATTCTCATCATAACTGATACACAAAGGAGACAGCAGGCTCTGAAATTCATATGAGCAAATCTCCTCAGCAAAGGGCAGAAAAGACAATGTCAATGTGAAGTATAAGAATATAAGCATGTAACATTCCATTAAATAAATTATATACATTTTAAGTTTGGGACTATTTTTAGCAATTGATATTCTAATATAAATACAAAACAGATGTTGTTAATAAGGTAGAAAACTCATCAAAACTTCATAGCAGCAAATGCAGCTATTAGACCAGAACATATTTTCCCATTTCATGGAGGCAAAAGTCTAGATAACTGTTAATACTCTCTCCATCTACAGATTCAAGAACATCTAAATTATCTTTTAACTCTACAAACAAGAAGATTCTATTTGTGCCTATAAACACATACAGAACCAGCAGAGAGGCTGTCTATGAACAGTCATTTTAATAGTTTTTTGTTGCTCCTTCTTTCCTAAACTTATCAACTGGAGAAATGATTTGAGTTACAGACACACATTCTCAAATGTTCTCAGTAGTCTTTTTATTTCTTCTGTTCTGCACAGAGAAACCTAGTTATTAATCTGTTCTCCAATAAATGCCTTTTATATCTACTTCAAATAATTTACCTTATGGAGGAGTTTCAAATTTGGCACTCGGTTGTTTTTATTGGCTAGCAAATGAGATAGCAGTCTCGCCCATGGAAAAAAAAAATTGAATTATATATCATTATTATATAGAGGTTTTATTCACATAAATGAATTAAATGTATCTCCAACTCTTATTCTATTTTTCTGCTCCCATTTAGAGCAAATTCCCACATGAGTTTTTTATACTTGTTCTTCTTTTCTCCTTTTTTCTTGAGCTTAGATAATGTTTAGTATGAAGATTATCACTGAAAATTATCAGGTCAGAGGAAGAATGCATCAGTTATATTATTTTCCATCTTTTTTTCACATTAGTGGATGTCACTAGGAATCCTATATTTCCAGATTAACTCCCATTACCACTTCTCTGATCTTCACACATTTACCAGCAAGGAGTCAATAAGAGGCTCTAAGACTAAGGGTTCTCTTGGCAAGATACATATTTCCCAGTACCACTGCATTTACAACTTATCACATTTTTCAACTTTAAGAACAACAGACCTCATCACATTTTGTCCTTCATTCTGGATTATGTAAATCACCACAAGAAGCCTGAAACTCTCAGGTCACCCCTTGTTTAATACACTCAACCCCCTAGCAAGCTCTACATTCCCTCTTTATGACTCTATCTCCCTCTTCTCCTAAGTTGAAATTTTTACATCATGCCCATTGAAGCTAATAATCAGTTATCTGGAAAATCATCTATATTCTAAAACTCTGTACTAAATGTCTTTCTTTCCATCTCAATTGACTGAAAATTGGCCTTGTCCTTGGAATGTGGCTTCTCCTGCTCCCAAAACTCTTAATTACTTTACTTCCCTGCTTTTCATGTGATTGGGCCAGGAAATACAGTATGTCCTCCTTGTTGCTTTCAAATAATTGTTTCTCTTTCTCCATTAAGCACTTTTATCTTTGAGACATATGTCAGCAGACCATACTTCCCAGTATGCCTGTTTATTATAGTTACCTATAGTCTCCCCAGTTAATTGCTTTTATTTAGTCAGTATTTTAACTCCTAGCTCTCTCTCCTCTCTAACATTACTTTTATCCTAAATCTGGATGATTTCAATATCCATTTAGATAAACTTCCTTCCTATACTCTTGTCTACCCCTTTTTTGACCTCATGTTTTAAGATTTTTTATCCTATATTGGTAATATGAAATTGCAAATAACTTCAACATTTTTATTATTTCAATCTCAATATCTTTCTTCCCTACTCCACAGAGGACTACAAATACAATAATCCTTAGATTTCTCCCTCTAACGAGAACCTAAAATTATTTTATCTCACAACTTTTCAATATTTTCAACCCTTTTCATTTCTACGTTTTAATCTTTATTTAGCATATATTTTGTTACAACATTATAACTAGTCTTTTGTATATAGTTTCAAATTAAGTGCCTTTTTTTTTCTTTCTGGTCTCTTGGGAAAACCCCAATTTTGTTTAAATACTTGTCTTTACTTACTCAGACTCTATACTTACATAGGGATAAAAGATATAAAAAGATTAACTGGTTTCACTTTACATCCATAGCCTTTAAGCTCAAGCAAGCCCTATACACAGCCCAGTAAACATATTAGTATTTCATAATTTATTTATCATCCTATTCTTCTAGAAAACTTATACCTTCTCCCTCACCCTCACGTTTGTTAAATACCTCCCCCAGTCTTCATCACTTTGGGTGAGTGCATTTTCTTTTTTACTGAGTAACATTCTCTTTTTTACTGAGAAAAAAAAGTCCACTGATCTGTCAACATCAAAAAGCACATTCTCTTCCTTTCTTTCTATAACTAAAGATAAACCATATCATTGCCTACTTATGGCCATCCTTTCTTCTTGGCATAGAACCCATCCTCTCATGTTTATTCATAATACTCTGATAATTCAATCTTTCAGTCTTTCTCCATCTCTCTTTTTCTCTATCTCTCCCTTTTCCTTTATCCTTCAATCTTTTTTTTAATTGAACTTTATCATTTCCTTCAAATTTCAACTGGAGTTATTTCTTTCATGTTAAAACACATTAACAACATGCATGCACACATGAACCGTTGTTGAAGGTAACCTAAAAATGGCTAAATCAAAGGTCAGTTTTAGCTCTCGTTTTACCTGATCACTGGATTACATTTTCTCTTTAACATTTTCTTCATTAGACATATATTTTTAATATAAAATTTTTTTTATGATCATATTTTGTCCTGTGCTGTCAGTAAAATGTGACAGATTAAAGCGTGAATTCAAAATACAAGTTTTGGGGAAAATCTATTCAGGTTTTAGAAAGGGAAACTATGAAAACTTAGAAGTGTTGAAGCCAGTGGGAGTGAGACTTTCTGATAGCAGCATACACAGAAACAGCAATATTTAAAAATTAAAAGGAAGGAAGGAAGAAAAGAAGGAAGGGAGGGAGGGAGAGAGAAAGGGAGGAAGGGAGGGAAGAAGGAAGGTAAACAGAAGGAAGAAAAAAAGTAAAGAAGAAGGAAAGAAACGAGAGGGAGAGAGGAAAGGACAGAAAGAAGGGAAGTGGAGAAAGAAGAAATAAAAATAAATATGATTGCTAATTATTAGGGCTTTTCCTGATATTCTAATTCATTCTACAATATAAATTAGAAGTTTACTCATAACATGGTCCGGGGTGCTTAAAATGGGCTTTTATCCTATTATTCCCAGTATACAATTCCAGTTTTTAAAACATCAGTATAATTTATATGACATTAACATTTACATCAAGGTGTTCACAAGATCTGGCAGCACACCCTTAAACAGTGACACATGCACATGGCAGAGATGAGTTCAGAGAAAGCAAGAGATGTGGATCATCGCACATTAACATGCCACAGGAACTTTCAGACCTAACTCAGAAAGGTTTTATATTGAGGTGACTGTCCTATAAGATCCAGGAAATTTGGTAATTGCATTAATATTAATGCTCTTCACCCTCTACCCAGAAGATGATGAGGCATGAAGGAAACTAAATTAAAAACATTATAAGAGGTCTTCAGACAAATAACAGAAATAGGAAAATCTTTATTATTGTTAATAGCAACATTCACAATGCCTCCCCCTCTCTCCCCACGATTATGTGTGTAGTGTGTAGGCAATTGTGAACAGGCAACTCAGAATCTAGTTAGTTTAACCAGTGCCTACAACATCTTAGTGAAGATTTACTGCCATTGTCAGGTAATGTCTAAAGGCAGTACAATAATCTTTAATGATTTCCATTTTAAGTAAAGACTTATTTTAACTTATTAGCCTATATGTAAAGTACTTTTATTACCTTCAACAATTGGCCAATGAATTTCCATTTCTAAAGAGTTTCCAGAAGTTGTAATGAAATAGGTCATGATTTTTAACATAAAGGTAAAGATAGTCTTTAACATGTGTATGGAATGCCATAGTAATCATAATCATTTCCTTAGTGAACTTTTATCATTTTAACAACTTATTAGCTACCAAACATACACAGATTTGATTATTTTGTTTTATATTCAATAAAGATGGAGTATGAAGATCTAGATGATTCAGAATACATTATAAAATAACAATAGCAGGACAGAGAGAGAAAAAGGTAAATTAATTAGCTAAGTCAAGTACTAACTATATAAATTATACTTTCCTTAGGCTTCTCTGGGATCAATTTATATTATTAGCTAGCTGCTATTTTACTTCTATTAACTTCTTTCTCTTCTAAAAACATTTTTGATTTTGTGAAAAAAAAATTGAGGATTATAGATTTTTGACTATCCTTTTAAACAAGAGATATTCTTACTTAAATTCTAATAAAAACTTTTTTTTTATCATGTAAGGAATAACTTTATACAGGTTTTGCCCTTGTTATTATTTATTTTAGTTGAATAAATTAAGAAAATTGAAAAAAATGTGGTTAGATTGCATAATAACATTTTTCATTCCGATATGGTCTTTCAAAAATAAGGACATCAAAAACAACATAAAATCTCTTTGAAAAACCTGATTTATATAAAGAGAATTCTAATAGGTTTTATGTGCCTCACATTTATGGAATATTGAGGATGCATAACATTTTCAGTACACATAAATACATTCAGAACACCTCAGGTAATTGTTACTGCTTTTTGGAACAAATAACAACATATAATAAATATCTCACTGGGAGATGAAGGATGAAAAAGTTAAAAAAATTAAGAAATTTTGTAGACTTCAGGCAAAATATATTCCTTGATATTTCTCTGCATCCATTCATGCATATCATATAGAAACCTCTTAGATATTAATAATATTTAGAGTAGTCTTAGTAAAATCATTTCTAAAATCGTAAACACCTGCAATATACTCAGATAGAACATTCCTATAATGCACTGTAAAAATTGTGGCATACTATTTTTTTAGATCTCGTTAACTCTGATTCATAAAATGTGACATTTTTTATACCATTTGCAAGGCAGTTAATTTATCCAGCAAATCTCATGATATTTTTTGCACTCAAAAAACTTTACTATATAGTAATAAACACTGTTTTTGAAGAGCTAGAAATGATATAGATATATTATGTGAGAAATATTAGATTGTGTTACTAACTGTAACCAACTGTAAAGTAACACTCTAAAATGTTGAAATATCAGTGTCCAGACAAACAAGGTGTAAAACAATTACAATAAAGTGTTAGCTGTCAACTTGGTATTTTTTATGTAACTATAACAAACCTTTAGTAAATAAATCTAACTTTTCATTGTATATAGTTATCTGAATCTTGTCTTTGTGGAAAATTTGATATTAATGATAATAACATGTGAGCAAGATATATATAAAATATTTGTCTATAGCTTTTACACTAGAAGTAAATCAAAATACATTAATTACTCATTTGTGAAAAACATGAAATTGGGTTTTCTAGAGATTAAATGTTAAACACTTAGCAGATCTAAAATTTAGGGGAAAACAATGATTTATGATTTATAAGATTTTAGTATTTTTTGAAGTAAGCTTCTTTCTAATATAACCATTATTTACAAAATAGTGAGATTATGTATAATATTCTCTAGAAATCCAATAAATGTAAAAAAAAAATACCTGCTAGTGATAAAATACAACTATATGTCATTACATTATATAATTGCTTGGCTATGCACTTTAAATTTGACTATCCCCTCCAAAAAAATTATTTCAAAAATTACTTTTGTCATTTTCCTTTTTAAAGAATGATAATTTTGTAAATAAAACCATAGTATAACTAGATTTCATAGCATTTTAAGTGGTTGTGATATCTCTAGAAAATGACAGATGTATACATTTTAGAAGTGTCTTTCAATTTCCTGTAAGCTAGAAACATTGTAAGTGGTGACTGTTTTTAAAAACATATAAATAATAAAAATTCCACCAGATATCCTTCATCTGAATAAATAAACTGAATAAACTGTGGTACATCCAGATAATGGAATATGATTCAACACTAAAAAAAAAAAAAAAAATGAACTATCAGTGAAATACATACGCACACCTTAAATGCACATGACTAAGTGAAAGAGCCAATCTGAAAAGGCTACTTATTGTATGATTCCAACTAAAGGCAAAACTATACTGTGTGTGATACCATAGTATTGTCCAAACTGATAGAATATACATCACCAAGAGTAAACCCTAATTTAAATGGTGAACTTCGGATGATTATGATATGTTAATATAGGTTTATTGATTATAATAACAAATGTACCACTTTGGTAGGAGATGTTGATAGTAGGGAAGCTATGTATATGTGGGGCAGTGGTTATACAGGAAATCTCTGAACCTTTCCCTCAATTTTTCTGTGAACTTTAAACTTCTCCAAATTTTTTTTAAATAAAATTTTAAACAATTTCCATAAATAATGATTGATATAAACCACAAGGTGAATGAGTTATCCTGAATAAACAATGTAATATTTCTATCCAACCATAAAAATCACCATGAAGCATGTAAGCTTTGTAAATCCTCTGTAACTCATATCATCATTACACCTCTATAAATAATCTGCTGATATTCACTGGAAACTTTTCTTCATGCGCAGCATTTCTTAAATAATTAGAAAACTTTGTATGGCTTGGTTTATGAAGCTAAGAAATTTATGCAGCATCCATGAGATAACACCGCTGGCAACTAAAAAAAAAAAAAAATCAAAGAAAAAGACTGTAGTATTTACTTGTAAAACAGAATAGATGACTTAATCTCTAAAATTCCAATAGGGACTATCTCAAAAGAAAAATAGTTATGAAGGAGAAAGACAATGATTCTCAAGCGGCTGCTTGCAGTAAGAATGTTCAGTAGTTAGGAGAGTTAGGATGAGAAAAGCAATAACGCTTTAACAATTGTGAGCACAAGAGAGGGGCAGAATGTGAAAATGAAAGAAAAGAAGAGTGAGTAAGGGAGAGAGGTAGCAGGAGAGAAAGATAGAAAATTAGGGGACATATTTTAGCAGCAGCCTAATGTGAAAGGGACACGATGAGGAAATATTCGAGAGGGATCTTACAGATTTGTTCACCCAGTCTTTCTTAAAAAGAATAATAATAACAATAATAATGACATTCTGCATTTTGTAAAAAAGCATTTAGCATTAGATTTTTTCTTTACTGTAGACAAGCCAAATTTTTGTGGAATACATTTGAGGCTTTTTTTTTTGTTTTTTTGAAACTTTTAGTTTAAGACACAATAAATTCCCAGGTGTGCTGCAGATAAATTTTTATTCTAACTTGAAATTGTCTTCTTCTCTGACTACATTGTTATTATTAGACTTCTGGCTTTAAGGGCTGTCATTGGTCAGGCCTATGTTCTAAAACCATTGAAAAACAATAAGATTCAATTGTGATTCTGCAGAGAATCTGGTATATGAGACTGGGTGTGCTATAATGGGAATTAGATGTAGCTATTTCTAAGAAAGTATACTAAATTAATGAAGTAGAATAAAAAAACACTATAAACATTCATTCTGGTAATTTATTTTTACCCCAATTTTGATAAACATCTATGGTATTAAAAAAATTGAATTCTTCTTAATATATGACATTGTAAATATCTCAGGTTTTTGTAGTTGTCTACCTTGGACTTTACTCCTCTGAGGAGTTAGATTTTACTCTGGAACTGAAGTCCAAACTGCTTTAGAAATACTGGTATTGGCCATATGCCATTAGAAACTGGGAAAACTGATGCAATACCTGGAACACTGTTCCAAAGATTAAGAGGTGAAATATCTATAAAGGGATGCTCAAACATTTTAGGCAAGAGGCACTAATTTATGGATGACACTATAGCACAATAGCTAGACTAGATATGCCATACCAGACATTTTAATTCTCCTCAGATTTTGGTGGCTTTGGACTGTAACCTTGTAACCTGAGTAAATAAAATGATTTAAGTTTTTCCAGTTTTACCATCTATGGATGTTAATCTAGAGGAGAAAAAGTAGAAGACCATGCCACAGCCTCAATCACTGAAAGCCACTGGAACATTCTATATGAATAATGATGAACAAACAAAGCCATTCAAAGAGATCAATTCACAGGCTGAAAAATAAGACTATTTCCCCTTCTCACCTCAAAGACTCCTCATTTTCTTCTCCAGTCAACATTTAGGGCAGGGGTCAGCAGAAATTTTCGTTTGCTCGTTTTGTTAAAAAGACAGAGAATAAATATTTTAACTCATACGGGTCTGATGTCTTTGTTTCAGCTACTCAACTCCACATTTGTAGTGTGAAAGCAAACATAAGAAATACATAATCAAATAAACATGGGAGTATTCCAATACTCTATTTACAGCAGTGGGCAGTGAGCTTGATTTGGTCATGGGCCATAGCTCGCTGACTCCTGTTCTAGGTTAGACATGGCAAATCTTTGTGTATCTCTATGGTAGGTATATATCATGAAATTCCAATTTGGTTGTTTTCTATACAGTTCCATTTCTGTGTTTACAAAAATTTATACCTAAGGAGTATTTTTTTTCTCTTTCTAGTCTCAATGAAACAAAAATAAATACAAAGAAAACTATAGATGTGAGCTCCAAATAGATTCTCCAAAAATTAGGTGCAAAATCTTTTTTTTTTTTTCCCTTTCAAAAGAATAGAAGAGATTGGTCCTGAGAGATGAGTAAAAATGGAACAAAATACTTCTCAAGTGGGAGAAGAATAGTCTAACAAAACAAGGTGTTTGATGAACAAAGAACTTGCCATTGCAGATTATCAAGAATTCTAAGAAAAACTGTCCTTGAGCAAGAACTGCTTCTACCCCATAGGGAAAAATAAAATAAAATAAAAATCTCTGTTCAAGGACTCTGCTCAATTAAGAAATTGATACTTGAGTGTATGGACCCCAGTTTTATAGTAACTTCATAGTACCAGAATCTCAGCAAACCCTAAAATACTGAGTAAGAAAAGTCAGAAGCAAATGAGATTCTCAAAGAAAAGAAACACACATGGTTGAGGATGAGATCACAATTTAAATACTACAAGGAAATAATACAAATGAAGTAGTTTTAGAAGATAAAATAAAGAACACTAGAGGCACAAGAACTTTTGAGCATGAATAAAAAATCAAGAAAATCTATAAAATATTATAAAGAAAGGAAAGAAATAGAAGGACTAAGCAAAGAGAACAGGTACATTTGAACAAAGGACAAAAATAAAATTATGGAGATAAATTGTGATGGTTAATTTTATGTATCAATTTGGTTAGGCCACAGTTCTCAGATATTTGGTCAAAAGTCACTGTAGCTATCTGTGTAAATGTATGTTTTAGCAGCGATTAACATGTAAACTAGAAGCCTTTGTGTAAAGCAGACTACCTTCCATAATGTGGTGAGCCTCACTCAGTCAGTTGAAGGCTTTGAAAGAAAAACATTGAGATCTAAGAAAGAGGGAGCTATGCCTTCAGACTGATTTCACATTTGAACAGCAACATAAACACTTCCCTAGGTGTCCAGCCTTCTGGTCTTCCCTTCAGATTTTGATCTTGCCATTTCCCATAATCACATAAGTCAGTTCCTTAAAATTAATCTCTCTTTCTCTCTCACACACACAATGGGAAGGATTATACGGGTTTGAATAATGACCCCCCGAAGATATGTCCATATTCGAATTCACAGTACCTGTGAACATTACCTTATTTGGAAGAAACATATATTTTTAGATGTAATTAAACAAAGGTAAGTGTCTGAAACTAAAGGAATAGCTGTTTTACAGTATTTGCAGCTAAATTTACTTATGGTAGAAAATTTTTGAATTTCGTTACTTAGACTTAAGTGCTTTTTTAATTTCTGTAAGCCAATAGAAGTTCTTTTAAATTTCAGATATTCTGTAATTACATGTTTTTAAGAAATAAGCAAAGATATACCAATTTGTTTGTTTAGGAAATATTTTATATTCACACAGCAAAAGAAATCTTATTAAACTTGCAAAGAACTAATGAAAATTATAAGATTTTTAAATTGAGCACCTTTAATCTGAATAGTATTATGTCAAAATGCAGCTATCTCTGAGTTTACAAGTTCAAAGGCAAAATATAAACAAAACAGATAATATAAGGCAACATGTTAATTCTCAAATTTATTCCATGCACAACATTATTATCACAAAGCATTAGATTACATTCAAAATTACAGGAATTTATAGACGAGTTTTTCCCTACTTTGTTATGTGACATTATCTCTTAATATATTTCCAGTCATAATAAGGACTGAGCTAGGACTAACTTTAACATATATTATCATCTTGTGAGCAACATGTGAAGATTTTTCTCAATATTGACTTATCTGTGTACATTTAATGAAAATTCCTTAATACTTCCTTAAGAAGAAGAAGAAATTTCATTTCTTAGAATCCAATCAGGATTTTAAGTAAGCATAAATTTACAGACAGGCCAGAAAACATCCTCCTCATCTCATCTTCATTCCCATTCTAAGAGTTAATGTTAATTAATATGGTTATTATAAAAATCATTTGAGTTAATTATAATCTAATATCAGTATTCTCTTGTTTATACTTGATATTCCTATAGTGCATAAAAATGACAAATTTCTATGTCCAACTAATCCTCAAATGTTTAAAAATGGCTTCCACAGATACAAAAGTACCACTACAACCATAAATAGAACACTGTGAAAGGCTAAGCACTTTTCTTTTGTAAGAGGATTTTATTTTTTAATTTATGATAGTAGGAGAAAGGAGCAACACAATCAAATGTGGAGCATAATATAAAAAATATTAAATATTCTATCAATAATTGGGAAAATATTAAATAAATCATTGGTGTCTCAGATGCCTGGAGACATGAGAATCCTCAAGACAAATAAATATATAAAGATAATCAGATATCATGGTCTCTACTATTTTAGAGTCATATCATCTTCAGTGTGATAGAAACCAAATGTCCGTAAAAACTAACTTTTCAGTGTGTTTTATTTGCAACAGAGTAAAGAGAAACCGACTCTATCTATACAACTAGGAATATGAAATTGCCACTTATTGGATAAACTTTAAGGAGAATTTGGGCACAGGAGGAGCATTATATCAAGTTTAAGTTGAGATGCTTATTAGATATTCAAATATAGATTCTAGTAGGCACTTTGGTAAAATGAGTCTGGAATTCAAGGGAAGTTTAATAGAAATATAAAATAGAAAATTGTTAATTTATAGATGGTGTTAAAGGCCTTGAGATTGGATAAAAGGAGATATTTTAGGACTGTTCTCTAAGGTACTCTAATATTTAGAGGTTATGTATGTGAGGGGAATCTAGCAAAGGAAACAGGACAGGACTAACCAGTGAGGTAGAAAAAAACAGAGTATGATGACATAGAAACTAAGAAAAAACATATGGTTTCAGGAAAGAAAGAATGATTAACTATGTCAAATTCTGCTCATAGGTAAAATTATATGAAGAGTGAGAATTAACCATTAGATATAATAATTTCCAAGTGATGTATCCTTGACAAAAATCTCATTCAATCAACTTCTTTGTACAAATAGTTTATTGCAATGGTTCTAGAGTGGTGAAAAAGAAGAGAAAAAATAATTATGGTCTTCTATTCCAAAGAAAGATTTTGCTGTAAAGAAACACAAATATATAACTTGGTTGCTAGAGGAGACTCTTTTTCATGTGGTTTTATTTATTTTTTAAGGTAGATAAATTATAGCTTAATGATGCTGTAGATAAAGAGGCAAAATACTGAAACAAAGTCCATGCAGTTTTCATCACAATTCTTGTAAGATCATTAACATCTTACCAATTTGGTTATAATATTCTTTTGGAAGAGTAAAGTTTTGGAAAGTTTTGAAGGTGGATAAAAGGTAAAAGCTGGCCTTATTAAAAGTAAAATTTTTCAAAAAAACAGTACAAAATGGACAAGTTGAGAGAATAGAACAGTGTACCAGTGGACTCAAAAATCTAAAATAGATATATCTCTGTGTATGTGTATAACTGTGTGTGCATGCATGTATGTTCTTATGACTGTGTGAGAAAGAGAGACTAGAAGATATGGCAGAGGTGTCATTAGTAGTTAAAGTAAAATTTTAATTATTATCAATAAATGTAGTCTACGCAATTGGATGTTAGTTGAATTTAAGCAAAATTAAATAATTGCCTTGAACTATAGATTAAAAGAAACTCCACTAAGATTAAAATTATATTCAGATCTTTTAATTTTTGCAAAAATGCTGGCTGAACAATTTTATCAAGTTATTTTTAATTCACATTTCCCTGATGATTAGAGGAGTTCTGCATCTTTTTTACTTTGTAATTTTTAAGTGTTCCTTATAGACTTGTCAGTTTTCTGAATTGTGAATATTTTTGTTTTTGTTGTTGTTGCTTTTTAATGATATGTGGCTTGTCTTTTCACTTTATTTAAACTCTTATAGAATTTACATATTTCAGTGTGGCCACATGAATTAATTTTACTTTGTACTTTGTTTTTTGAATTTTGCTTAAGAAATCACGTGCTGCCATGACTTCCTGAAGACATCTGATGTACTTTTTTATGTAAATTGTTTAGTATTACACTTTTCTCAACTAATTTTTAAATCTTTTAGAATTAGCTTTTCTTTACTCGCAACAGTAAAATAGCTGGCTTTTGCCTAACTAGTGTTTTTTTTCTATAGATCATAAATATTTCCCACTTTTGCATAAATTCCATTATTAAATTTAATTTAAAGAAAGTTTTATTCCCAGAATGAAGACAAATACTTAAATAAAATATTTATTTAAAAGGTGCTCCCTTTACTGTAACTACTGATAATAAGAATTAAGCACATGATATCTCTCTCTTCATAAAAGTAGATATCTACACACAATGTATATATTAAAAAACTTCATACTTTTAGGTAATATTGCTTTTGTTTGTCATAAAATATGAAAACTCAGTAAAATTCATAAACAAAGCCTTTAACCATAGAATTTTCTGCTACATCTGGATAAATAAAGAAAATGTTTCCTCACAAATGAGCCTGTACTTTTTAATCACCAGAGGTTTATAGAAGGCCAAGTGCCCATTTTACATGAAAAATTGACCCCAGTATTCTTATTGTGACATAAATCAACACATGTAGCTCTTTAATGTGGCTCTTTATTATTTAATATAATCATTTCTGGGAGGTGAATATATTGTGCTTATAGTAATGTATTTTTAAACAATGGAAAAGTTAAATTTTAGATTTTGAAGATATTTTAGACATCATTGAGTGGGACATGATAATTTTGTATACTGATTTCCAGAATGGGTAAATATGTTTTAAAAAGGGTCACAGACACATAGGTAGAATTAAAATTCTGATTTGATCTTTCTAAAGGAATGTTTTAATTACTGCACCATTCCAACTTTAAACAGTTCAATTTATTTTAAATACTTACAAATTTATATAATAATTAGGTACATCATTATTTAAAGTTTTAGATAGACATAAAATTTCTTAAAAAAAGAATGGAATTTTGGAGATTGAATATTTCTGAAGGCAACATAGCCCATTTTTAGAATTTGAAAGAAATAGTTTAAAGGAATCAAGATTGATGTAATGGCATCACATGCATACATATAGTACAAATTTAAAGCCATTTCACATAACACTTTCTTACAAACATCCAAAAAGAAGTCATCACTCTGAGTGAGGATTATCTCTCATATACTTAAGTTCAAAATAACATCTGCAGAAATAATAAATAATCATTTTCTTGGTTTCTTCACCATTTTAAATTGTGACTCACGATTTAATTAATTATCAGCCCTATTTTATATTTAGAGACTTTTAACAGTATAACATCTTCATCACAATCTGTTTATTTTTATTTTTTTTGCAGTGTCTCTTCAAGTTACATGTAGTGTAATGCTGGTTTCGTAATAAAAGTAGTAAATATAGGAAATAAGTATAAGTGTACATCTGGCAGTTCAACTGATGGTTTTCAATAGGGACGTTGTAATCAAAAACAGTGAATCAATTCCAATATCTGTAAAGCAGAAGTTTGTTTGTTTGTTTTTTCCTAATAAATGGGAAATTAGGAGTTATAAAACACTTTTGTGATTGAGGACAGTACCATCTTATATTGCTACCATCTCAAATACTAATGCTAATTTCTTTTTTACTATTGACTTTAGTCTGAAAATTAGAGACTTTGTCACAAAATTTAATAAACATACTTATTTTAATAAATACAGATATATATATAAATATATAAATTACTATTTGGAATATTACCTAAATACTTAATGGGCACATATGACTAGATAATGTGTCCTTCTTACCTATATAACTATAACCCCTATCATTTTTAACTACCTCTGTGTTCAGCTCCAATGAAAGACATAGATGCCAAAGAAGACTTTGATTTTTGGCCAATGCTGCAGTTTGTAGAACCTGGCACTGTGACTGCCTATTAAGCCCCAGGTCAACTCAGAGCCTAAATTGAACAAAGCTACCTCCTTTATTTTCTGTGCAGCAACTGATGCTTGCAATATTCTTGTTACAGCGTTGTTGGATTCTTGAATTTCTGTTTGGAACAAGCTTTGAAATCTTTGCTTTTCTTGCTAATTTTTATCTATACTTGGTTCAAAGGGGTGATTGCTGTCTATAGGGTAAGCAGTCCATTCTTATGTACAGAATCAGAACTAACAATACCCTTCGATAAATTATTTTGAGTGAACCTTAAGTGCTTTAGAATATATTTGTCAAACATTTTTATTCGTGT
>NW_024349800.1:21455942-21467735 GCF_902729225.1 Pteropus medius | reverse complement strand
GTGTGTGTGTGTGTGGTCTGTTACAAGACGCCTTTATCTTCCTTCTACATTGTTCATCTCTTCTGTAAATAAGCAAGGTCAAAAATAAGCATTCTTATTTCACTTATCAGAATTGTAGATAGTCTTCCATGCTACTGGCAAGGATCAGAAAGTCTCCTTTGTGTGGAGGGCAATCACATAACTTCTCTTTACCTGGGTTTTCAATCTGTCTTATGGATGAAATAATGATGTTTACTTAAATAATAATATATTTAAAATGGCAGACACAGAATTCCGATTCAACCCATTTTATCTAATAGTTTAATTCCTCTGGATGGTTTCATAACCTAATTATAGGTATATAGTTATGATTAAATGTACTCATCTAAAAGTGAAAATTTGAATTTATAAAAATGACATTCAAAATGATTAATGAGAGGTGATTATTTGCTTATGATTATTTGCTTACTAACATGAGCTAGCAATATTATTATTTAGATATTATGCTTGATTAGTACATTTAGGATATTAACTGGTTTATAAAAATTAAATTTGTATAAAGTATGAAAATGTATTTTATTAAAATAGACACAAATATAATTTATTTTTTAGAAATAATATGCATTTTAAATTAATTAGTTTTGGCACAGAAACAGCAAATAGTGAAGTCTTATTAATTAGGCTTTATTTTAAGTAAATATGGTATATAATTCCCTATAACCTTCATATGTGTAAATAAATAAAATATTCCTGACATGTGTACAGTGACATATGTATAATGGTAAAATTATTGAATTCTATAAATAGTTGTAAAATTGTGCTATATTTGGTTGCTACAGCAAAGTAACACCAAAGTTTCACAAGGGATATAAGATTTAAGGTAATGTACTGGATTTATAAATCTATTAAAGTATTGATTTTTGGTGTATAGTTATTTTCTTAAAATAAATATTCCAGACCCATAAAGAACATTGTGATTTCATTGTTACACATGAGATGATGTGAAGAAAACTAGAATAATTCCAAGTCATCAAAAATGACCAAAACATATATTAAGTGTCATGTTATCCACTGCCTTGTGCTAAGTACTGTAGAACAAATAAAGCCAATGCAGTTTATACTCTCTCGTTTATCCTTTCTAGTCAGGTAATCATAGCATATAGGAAAATGTGAGAATCCAGACATGTAATGAATATTAAATGAATGCTATTCTCTTTTGAATTTCTAGTTCTAACATTTGTAGGTCACTGATCTCCTGGTTATTTTAATTAAATGGATTGATAGTACTGAGAACTGCACATTTGGCCAGCTATGTTTGCACATTTATTTCTATTTCAAGATGACTTACCATTGGCGCTGTAGTAGAGTCAGTCTCTGCCCATGAAACACTTTTAATAAGTAAGGTGAATTAGACAGCTGCCTGATTAGCAGGTACCAAATTGTATATTGAACAATCCACAAGGTCTATATGTCCTTTGGAAGCAAATTTATATGCCAAAATCTAAGTTTTCTCAGAACTGATAGAAAAGAACAGCAAGGCCAACTTTTTTATAACTGCTTTCTTGCTGCTCTAACTTGGCATTGCACCTTGTCAAAATTTCTGGAATAGTTAAATTGTTCTAAAATTAGTATCTGGTCTTTCTTCTCTAGCACAGAGAAGAACATTGTAGTTTGAGAAAAGTAGAGGAATAGAACTGGAACTGGCCTTACAGAATAGTTTATATAGCTGTAGAAATGTACAAATGAATTTTTGAAACAGAAAACATTAAAGTAATCTTTCCGAAGGCATGCTGTTGGTTAGACAGAGGGGGGGTAAAGCTAAATTGCTTTTTACTTTAACTCACTATTAGCAAATGATACAGTGTGCTCATTCTTTCTCTGCTCTTTGTTTATGCTTGCTAATAATTAGAAAATAAATTCTGGAAAGATTACATAGTTGAACTTTCAAATTTTAAAAGGGATTGTTTTAAAGTCTGTCCTATCCAAAGATTCTATGAATTCCCAAGGAATAAAAAAATGATTTTGTTTTAGCAAGTTTTGTAAAGCCTATAAATTTATATGCTGTATTTTATGTACTTGTACATTTCATAGGATATATGGATAGATTTGATAAAATTGTCAAAAGGAAAAATGGCCTAACGAGTTTAAGATTCATAGCCTTTTCAGTAAAACAAAGCACACAGACACAAAAAATAATATATACTTATAAGTAGACAGAAAGATTAATATAAAGAATTACCTGATTTTTAATAAACATACATGGTAAGATTACATACTTGCATTATAAATGAAGATATTTTGTAGTTACCTATTCAATGTTTATGATTATAAACTTCTTATTTAAAAAAATGTTTTCATTAATCAGAGGTTACAGTACAAATTGCTTGGCTTACCATGCAACCTCTTATCTAAACTGGCTTTACCAGTTGTTTATTTTCTGTTGCTGCTGCAGCAAATTAGCACAAACTTTATTGCTTAACATAACAGACATTTATTATCTTAGAGTTCTAGAAGCCAGAAATCCAAAATCAGTACCATTTGGCTGAAATCAAAGTGACAGACAGCTGATCTGCGCTTCCTGGCCTCTCCACTCCTGGTAGCCACTGCCATTCCTTGGCTTGTGGCTGCATTACTCCAGTCTCCGCCTCATTGGCCACGTTGCCTTTATCTCTTCTCTGTGCAGGTCAAATTTCTCTCTGCATCACTGTTATGAAGATATATGTGACTGCATTTAGAAAATATTCAGATAATCCAGTAAAATCTCCCCATCTCAAGATATCTAACTAACTTAATCACTTTTGCAAAGACCTTTTGGCCCATGTAAAGTAACAGTCACAGGTTCCAAAGATTAAGGCATACATATCTTTTGGGGAGTCATCATTGAGCTTACTGTACTAATTCTCCTTTGCTAGTGTTTATTTTCCCTCCAAGAGTGCCTTGCAGTGCAGCCCTTGACTTACAGTTCTTCTAATTAACCATCCTCTCTCTCCCTTCAGCATCTTTGCACTTGTTCTTTTTGCTGTCTTCAGTGTTCTTCCTCATGGCTTTTGATTTAATTCTTTCATATCATTCACTCTAATTTAGATTAAAACAAACAAGCAACAACAACAACAGCAGCAGCAACAATAAAAATAACAACAAAATGCTCCCTGCTCAGACTATGTTAGGAACGACCTATGATCCTTGTACCCTATTGTGTTCTCATCATAAACCTGTTTTTTGGGTATTTACTTGTTCTTTTCTGTCTGAAGCAAAAAGAATATGGCTCTTATTTTTGTTTTTGGTAGTTATCTTGCTGCCTGACACATAATAGGAGATCCATATGTATTTATTAACTGCATTATTGTATGAGTAGAATTGATTTCATTGATAGGAATGCTAATTTACTTTAAAATAGTTCTGTCTCTTGGGAAATAAGCTGAATTGCAATAAAAAAAATAGAATCACTAAGCTATCTATAAAATAGGAATTAGAGTTTCTGTTATTACAATGAGTATTAATAGCAAAACTTTCCAAAATTAAACTGCATAGTAAAAAAAGAATTTAAATATATATTTTTTAGATCATAGTATTTTCTAGATCATCGTATTTTCTAGCTTGTTAAAAGGCATTAATTTCTTATTATAAATCTGACTATTTAAAATGAAATATGTAATATGTCCTAAAGAGAAAGATACTTTTTATACATTTTTCAAAAGAGGAGTTTCTAAACATTTCTTAACATATGAAAAAGCAAAAACAAGAATGTCCTTTTATAGCACTTCATTTTAAAACAGAATAATATAGGTCATACATTGACTCAGTTCAACTTACAATCAAGAAAAAGAACTCAGAGCTAAGTAGTAAACTGGAAAGGGAGGATGTAGAGCAGAGTGAGATGTAGTTCCTGTTGTTAAGAAAAACTTAATTTAAGAAGGAAGATAAATGTTAACACAATAAATAAAAAAGTTGGATAAGTGATGTAGAAGTTAAAATATACAATAGGAACACAGCCTAGAAAACAAAAATGTGTGTGTGTGTGTGTGTGTGTGTGTATGAACCTGCACACACATGGATACATGCGTACGAATGATAAAAATTGCTGGGAAGCTGGACCGTTGCTTTTGTACTTTACCAAAAGGAGGATTAGGAATTTGGCATGCACTTCAAGCAAGAAAGGGATAACAAAGAGTAAAAAAACACTAAGGAGTTAAATTAGTCCTGAGATATGTGAGTACTCTAGATTATTCAGAGCAAAAATTCTCAAATTTGACTAATGTAAGAAACTTGCATAAACAGAAAAAGAAATTTTGCATAGCTCTGCTTTATTACAAATTATATTATTAACTATAATACATCTTTATATATCTATAAACATGGACATCACTTTATTCATAAATTCATTATAAAACTATAAAATTAATGTAAGTTTATAAATTGCTTTAATGAAAACAATGAAATTAATAGGAACAAAATTGACATTTAATTTAGTGTCGTGCTAACATATGGCTCTGTGTTAAATATAAGTTTTTAACTTTAATTTTTCTAATACAGAAAATGTCTGTTCTCAAAAAAATAGAAATGCATAGAATCAAACGAAGATTTATTTTTGGCTAGATCAGAATAAGTAATCCATCAACTTAATCACATTTCTGCCCAGTGAATATTATTTGAATGCCAATTTTAAACAGATGACATTTGAGTATCATGTTTAAGTTGTGGCTTTATTTTACTTGACCCATATGGTAATTCAATGCAACTATTGCTGAAACTGGAAAAAATAAGGTTTGTACCTTAAATTCATAGTTAGTACCCACTGGCTATATCTAATTCACAACATTTTGAAAATAACAAATTAATCCACTTTCCTCGAATTTTAAGCCAAAGGAAGAGCAGACAGAACAGTCAGCAAGATCTAAAAATACTCTCTTTACTTCCAATAATAAAAACTTGGAAAACGTGGTTTGGATCTGAGACCTAATTTGCTGCCTTACTAATATTACATCCCCATAAATGAGGAAACTGGGACTTAATATAAAGACTGTAGAGCTGACAATTGTAATTAGCAAGATTAAAGTATGTATTCATCTGTAGAACAATTCAACCAGCACAGAGAGTCAGAAAGAAAAGCCACTCAAGAACAGTAATTCATGAATCAATAGAACACATTGTATTAACAGGATAGAAGGCAAAGCCCATAGGCCATCTCAATAGACACACAAAAAGTATTTGGCAAAGTTTAATAACTCTTCATTACAACAACACTCAACAAACTAGGAAGAGAATGAAATTTGCTCAAACTGAGAGCATCTACAAAAATCCACATCTAACATCATACTTACTAGTAAAATATTAAAATCTTTCTCCCTAAGATCAAGAACAAGACAAGGATGTCCATTTTTACTATTTCTATTCAACATTTTTTTCTGGAGGTTTTATGCTATATGATTAAGAGAAAAGAAGAAATTAAAGGAATCCAGATTAGAAAGAAAGAAAGGATATTATCTCTATTTGCAGATGGCATGATCTGGTATATAAAAAAAAACTGCAAGGAATCCAAAAAATAATTAGGACTCATAAAACAAATTCAGTAGCATTCCAAGATAAAAGATTAATATAGAAAATAAAGTATATTTCTATATAATAGCTGAACAGTATAAAAATAAAATTAAGGCAATGAACCCATTTATAAACCTCAAAAGGATAAAATACTTAAGAATAGACTTCACAAAAGAAAAATTCAAAACTTATACAATGAATACCACAAAATATCTTTGAAAAAAATTAGAAAATTAAATAAACGGAAAGACACCTTAAGGCCATGGATTGAAAGACATAATGTTGTTACAATGGCATACTGCTCAAACTGATCAATGAATTCAATGCATTCCCTATTATAATCCCAGATAGCTTTCTTGCAGGAATTGAGAAACTGATGCTGAAGTTTCTGTGGAAATGTAAAAGATCCAGAATAGCCAAAGCAATATTGAAAAGAAGAACAAATTTGGAGTATTTGTATTTCCTGATTTCAAAACTTACTATAAAGCAATATTGATCAAGACTTTGTGGTACTAGCATAAGGACTGGAATAAAGATCAATAGGATAGAACTGATAGTTCAGACATTAACACATATCTTCATGGTCAATTGATTTTCTGCAAGAGTGCTCAGATACTCAAAAGGAGAAAGAATATATATATATATATATATATATTTTAACAAAATGGTACTGTGACAACTGGGTATCCACACAAAAAAATGAAGTTGGTCCCTTACCTCATATCATATACAAAACAAATTGAAATTGAATTATAGACCTAAATATAAGAATAAAAACTAAAACTCTTAGAAGAAAACAAAAAAATGCTGCATTAGGTAATGGTTTCTTATATGACACCAAAAGCACACGTGACAATAAAAATAAAGAGATTTTAAAGACACATTAAAGAAGATAAACAGATGGCAATTAAGCATATGATAAAATGCTCCATATATATGTCATCAGGAAAAAGCAAATTAAAACAACAATGAGATACCACTACATATATGCCATTATTAGAATGGCTAAAATATAAAACATTGACGCCACCAAATGCTGGTCAGGATGTGAAATAATAACAAACTCGAATTTATGTTGATGGGAATAAAAAATAGTACAGCCACTTTGGAAGATAGTCTGGTGGTTTACTGCAATATTAAACATTCTCCGACCATGTAATCTAGCATTGTGC
Organism: Pteropus medius; assembly: GCF_902729225.1. NCBI lineage: Eukaryota > Metazoa > Chordata > Mammalia > Chiroptera > Pteropodidae > Pteropus > Pteropus medius. The sequence goes on along the minus strand of NW_024349800.1, from coordinate 21,461,046 downwards.
CCCTTGGTATTTGCCCAAAGGAGTTGAAAACTGATATCCACACAGAAAACAGCACATGAATGTTTATAGCATCTATATCTCCAACATTTGGAAACAAATAAGATGCTCTTCAGTAGACAAACATATAAATAAACTGAAAAATCAGACAGGAAAATATTATCCAGTGCTAAAAAGAAATGAGCTATCAGTAGTCGTGAAGTGACATGGAGGAAACTAAAATGCACATTACTAAGTGAAAGAAGCCTATTTGAAAAGGTTACATACTGTATAATTCCAAGTATATGACATTCTGGAAAAGACAAAACTTTGGAGAGGTTAGGGAGGAGGGAAAGATGAATTGACAAAGCGCAAAAGTTTTTTTTTAGGGCAGTGAAATTATTCTGTATGATACTGTAATGATGGATACATTGTCATTATATGTTTGTTCAAACTAAGAAAATATTGGATACCAAGAGTGAGTCCTGATGTCAACTTTGGACTTTGGATGATTACGATGTGTCAGTGTGGGCTGATCAATTGCAGCATATGTACTACTTTGGTGGGACATGTTAATAATGGGGGAGGCTGTACATGTGTGGGGGCCAGAGTATATGAGAAATCTCTGTACCCTCCTCTCAATTTTGCTGTGAACGTGAAACTTCTCTAAAAAACTCTTAAACCCGTTAACTTTTATATCATCAAGCACTTTAAATAAAATCCAGGCGAATTAAATTCTCAAGCAAAAAAAAAAAAAATTCTTAGAGGAGAATAAACACTTTAAAGTCACATGCATTTTGGGGGAGAGTTTGGTTATTAGGATCTTAATATCGTGATAGATTGGGAAAATATGTCTATATACATTTAAAAAGGCTCAGATACAAAAGTCTACTATCTTAATAGGTCCACTGAAAACAGGCAGATTCTGAGGCATGTTACCAGACCTAAAGATTTTCTTTAACATTGGTGAAAGTTATACCAGAAAAATAAACAATAATTAAATTCAGACTTTTTGAAGAGCGTAATGTTTTTGAGAAATATGTTCACATGTACACAAAATATGACTAGCATAAACAAATTTGAGGGAAAAGATTCAGTTTTAAATAACAGAATTTAAGAAACAATGTTTTTGAAAAATAAATGCAGTTTAATTTCATCCCAGCCTATTTGGTAAACAAAATGTGACCAAGTAGAAGTCCTACTGGAATTAATAGAGCCAAAGGAATACTTTATAGTTAAAAGGTATTTGTTCATATGCAATAATGACCTCAAAAATACTGCTTTCTTTCAAATGAAATCCCACAAGAAATGTTTGTATCATTAATGCACTTGGAAAGCATTCATGTAGTGAAACACAAGTTTCATTATATTATCATAAATTATTCATTTATGGCTCTAATTATATATAAGGTTTTATTTACTATGTAAAGTAGAAGATTGAGACACATATTAAGAACATTTTAAATCAGGTTTTGCAAGGAAATATTAATGCTACAGTTTCAGGAATATGTTCAGGATGATGCACTTTGCTACAAAAATGTGAAAGAGAAAAGTTAATAAATTATTATAGAACTAATTATTATTCTTGTTAGCATACAGTATTTCTTAATTTAAATTTTACTGATTTCACTAGCTGGTCCATTAAATGCAAATTTTCACTTGTAACAACCGAAATGAATTAGTAACTTGTTTTTTTTCTTATACTATGAACTCACATGGAATCTCTGCAAAAACAAAAAACAAAAACACAAACAAACAAACACTTCAGTCTGCTCATTGCCTTAGGCACTGATATGTCTCTCCACAAACTCAGAATGTACTTTTAGCTTCCATTGAGAAAATAAACATCTTGTATTTCAACATTTTCTATTAAATACACTGAGTCCTTATTTTGACAACACATTTAAACCTGATAAACATTGATTAATATATTCCAGTGTGAGATATACAAAATTTCTAATATGTTTATACTCTCCTATAACTGAAGTTGATACATTTCCTCCAAAGACACAAATGTATTTTCCCTTTAAAGTTTAAAAACCAAAGCACAAACTCACATTTGGCTATACTCAGACGGCTCAAATTTTTCTTATTTTCTCCTTTGTCAGACTGTGTTCATTTCTCTTTAAAATTCTCCAAGCTATGAATCATCTATCTCTTTGGGGAGACTCTTCCGCCATCTAATACAGTTCACTAGCTATGTCAAAGTCCAACTTTACTGGCTGAGAATCAGAGTAGAGTGAAATTTCCTTCTAACAGAGGGGCCATTTGACTCATTTTATTATTTTTATTACTGAACATCATAGTGAACTAGCCAGTTGACTGTGCATTCAAAGACATGGGCCTGCCCTAAGGACTCACATCTCAGCAAATGATCCCTTTCCTCTGCCTGACTTGCCCAGCAAAGGACAGAGAATGCAATCATCTTGATCAATGAACCTTAGTAAAAGCAGAGCAGGCAGGACACTAATCAAATAAGTGGATCTGCTGAGGCTAATCCTTCAACCTCAAACTTTGTTTCTTGAGGACCCACAGGAGATAAGCAGAGAAAAGAAAGCTAGACAATATGCTGTACTTGTATGCCCCAAGTAAGTCCTCTGCAGTCGCATTTCCACTTAGTCACCTTGAGGATACAATGTAGTGTCAGAGACCTAGAAATGCAGATTCTGCTTCAGATACACTTCCATATATAATTTTGCTATTGTCTGTAACTTTTAGGTTTTAAAATATTAAAGCTGTAATTACGTGTCATCACAGAAAGAAATATAGGTAGAAAACCAGTTGTAAAATAATTAGTTTTCATAAAAATTTTTTCATAACATTTTTCATAGATTGTTAGAATTAAAAACACTCTGAGCAAAGAATTAGGATTGAGATTTGAATTTTGACACTAAAAGCTATGTCACCTTGAGATATTTCACCTACCAGCACTTCAAATGTATCTGTAAAGCAGTAATAACTACTTCAATAGGTTGTTGTGAAGTGTATTTGGAATAATGTTGTTAAAAATGCCAATCATAGAGTATAATTAACATATGTCATATTAATATTTGCTCTTCAATTCTTTAAATGATTGCTAAAATGCCAGTATTAATTGAAAACTGTTATGGACTTCTACATAGAATTTTGAGAACTAAAAAATGAAAATTGTAACTTATTCTGTAAAAATGAAATAAGCTTACATTGATGAAGTCATTTTCATAAATAGCTAGAGCAGGCACATTATTTAACGGAAAGAGGGTATATTATGCCAGATTGTATAACTGTTTATTTTATATATTAAATTTAAAATATTAAATGTAAAAGCATTTCTTTGGAAGTTCTTTCTATCACCGATCTAAACCTATTTTGTCACAGTTTTCTTTTCACTGGTACCAGGTTCTCAGTTTTAAATTAGAAAGTTAAAAAAAAAGTTTAGTCAAATCAAAAGCATATCACATATTTAAAATATTATGTGGTCATTTAAATTTAGAGAATATTTATTTTTTATGGGTCAAGTTTATACCTGGGAAGGGAACTAATGAATGGACCCCAATGATAGTGCAGATGGGGACTGTTTGAGGAACAAGATCATATCAAGGGGAAGGAAAGTTTGAGAAGTTGAGACACAGTGAGATCTCCCATAACAAAAACATGAGGCTGAGGCACCATGTAATTGTCTAAGAAACTCACACACACACACACACACACACACACACACACAATATCACAGACTTTACATGAGATTCAGCATTGGGTGTGTGACGCAGGGGAGAGTCAATATTGACCAGAAAGTTCTGACACCCAAAGTCAAAAAAATATATAAAAGGTCAATAATATAAGGAAATGTCTCTAGTCTCTCTCCCCTTGCCACCTTAGTGCATTGAAAAAAAGTCATGCCTTAAAGGAGAAAGGAAAGATGTGTCTTATAGTCAAACTCTCTGCCCATCAATTCCAAATATTGGGCATGTATGAGGTGACTGAGGTACTCATCTTGGGTGTAAAATTTAAGAGAGGTGTCAAATGGCTTAATAATCTACATAAATAGTATCATCATGTATTTTTAAAATACACGTGAATGCAAATAAAAAACATAATGAAAAATATTTGAAAATATGTGTGGGTCTCAATTTCAAGCCTGTGATGTTGGGGTCGGAGTTTGACTGCATCTGGACTATGTGAAGGTGTTCAAGCACTCATAATTGTCATTAATGTACTTTTTAAAATATTTAATACTAATATTTACACTTTAAAATACACTCTATCAGATTAAAATACAATAAGCATGATTCACTTTAAATGAATACAATTTAATAATCTATTGAGCATTTGGGTAACAGGAGAGTTAAGCTGCTATTTTAGCAGCTTCATTTCTGTAATTGATCCATAAGCTTTCCTTCAATCTCACAAAGGAGATTTACTTCCTTTTCCATTGTATATTGTTATTTGTCATTTTTATTACCTGTATGATGGTGCTTGAGGGACCATCAGATACATTTAAAAAAGAAATGGACCCCTTCTTTGCTCATCTAATACTCAGCCATAATTGTATTTTACTTATCTAATAACAGCGCTGGAAGACAACTTTTTCAACCACTTTTTTCTGCATACTTTATCCCAACTGATATCTTCTAAGATTTAAAGGTTTAATTAATTATAGCTTGGACATCATGAAACTCTTTGGAGTCACAAGAAAACTTGATTTTCTTTGAAACTCTGATAACCACACAAAACTAATTATTATTACAGTTGTGTATGTATATGCATATGCATAATTAATATATACTATGTAACTATATAATTACATATGTAGTCTATAAAATTATAAAATATGATTTATGCCAAAGGCTGAGTTTCTCATTTTCATTCTAATCTGTTTCTTGCAGAATATTTGAAATATGCTAGCAGGTTATACAAGAGACAGGAGAAGCTAAGCTATTTCATGAACTCCCAACACATGACTCTTTGGAGTCCGTTGTGAAAAAGTCAACCTTTAATTAATCACAATGTCTAAGAGCACTATAACATCTAACATATTACTTCCAGACCTGACAACTGTAAAGCCAACCCTGGAGGGCAATTTATTTCCTCTATTTCAATTCTTCTGAAGCCCTGACCAAAAAAAAAAAAAAAAAAAAAAAAAAAAAAA
>NW_024349800.1:21426055-21455808 GCF_902729225.1 Pteropus medius | reverse complement strand
AAAAAAAAAAAAAAAAAGTAGGCGATAGATTCAAAGACCTTTCAAGCTAATGCACTTGCTGCTTTGATTTATGTCATAACAAACTACTTTTATATGACTATCAATTAACTTAAATAAATAGACACTTAATTATTTTGGAATTAAAAGGATGAAAACATCTTCCTTTTCTCGGGGAAAAATGATTTTTCCCTCAATGCAACAAGTTGTGTATGTTTCATTTCTTTGACTTCTACTAAAATGATGAGCTATAAATCTCTGGATATACTCCCAATTAAGAAAGCAAAGGCACGATTTTAACTCATGCTTTTCTCTGAAAGGATGTTTCCAATTAACATTCCTTTTCAACTATAAATGTAGGCTGTTGAAGTATCATTGTAGTCACGCCATTGCACTGAAGATTTGGCATGATCTATATCTATGAAAAGCACAAGAATAGGAAAATAAGAATTAATCATCTTTTATTTAGGAAGAAATTGTAGCTGTATTAATTTTTAAAGGTGAACTTCTACAATTACATTTCCTTGAAGACCTATAAAATGTAATGATAGTGAATTATATTAAATATATCACTAATAGCATTATCTATTTAACTGTATTTTATAGTTATTTTATTTAGAAATAGGTTTTCTGATCTTAACTTTTCCTAAGGCTAGTTATGAATCACTTGAGAATAATTGAAAAAAATAAAAAATAGTATACAATTTAGTAATTTCTATCATTTCTATAAAAATATAACTAAAATAATCATAATTTTTTTCAGATTTACTAATTAACAAATATATAAATGAAAACAAAATATTAGAAACATTAATATAAAAGTAAAATTAAGCAACATTATTATACAAAGGCTAATTATAATCAACCCCTGTATAACTTAAATTTGACTTAATTTAGTATCTGAAAAGTTTTCTAAAAGTAGCTAAGAAAGCCAGAAATTGTTTGAGTTATTAAATATAAGAATTATATTGGATAACATTATGAGTACTACTATATTAAGTGAATAGGAACCTATTCTTAAAGCTTACATAAGATTTATGTCAGAGAAGATGGAATAGATCTATTTTTTCCTGTTTCTTGCCTAAGTATTACTAAGTACTACTAAAAACCCTGGACATTGTACAGAGAAAAATGATAGACCATTAGGGATCTCAGGACCTAAGGAATGACATGATGACGTGTTCCCTCTTCCTTTCTTTAGGGAAAAATGTATTTTCCTCAGGGCAATAAGTTGCATATGTTGCATTTCTCTGATTTCAAATTCTTTTTACTTCATACTCTAGACATGGAGCTGAAGAAACTGATGACTCAGAAATGCCCCAACAAAAGCTTGTTCTTTCTAGACAAAAGACAAGGGGGTAAAAGCACCTTAACAAAACAGAAAACTTTTAGAAAATAACTGTCTTTTGACTGCCAAAAAAACACAGCATAAACAAAAACAAAAGCAAAAACTTGACCCACCTACACCAGCATAGGTTGAGTGTGGAACCTAGCATTCCTGGACTCTAATGAGGCCTCTCGACATCTCACCAGGGTGGTATCAGAGAAAGCAATTGAAGATCTCAAGTTTTCATCCCTCACACCTTATCATAGCAGAGGAGACTGCATGGGGAGCCAGGATTGCCTCCCCTCACTGTAGTAACAAGACACACTCTCCCTCCACACTGAGGTGATGTCAGAAGTGGCTGAGTGGGGAATCAGAACTTTTACCATATCCTATGATAGAAAAGACTCTCCTACTGCAGTGTCAGTGGAAACCACATGGGAAACTAGAATGCCCACCAGCCTTAAGAAGAAGCAACCTTAATCTCAGGTATCAATGAAGAATGGAGGAGAAACTGGACTTCTACCTTCACCTGTCAGTAATTAGATGGTGTCCCACCCCTCCCTTGCCGCAGTGGTATCAGAGAGAGCCAGTTACAACAAAAAGTTTAAATAAGATCCAGAGACTTAGAACAATACAAAAATATCCAGATTTCAATCAATAATCCCTTGTCATACCAAGAACAAAGATCTCAAACTAAATTTTAAAAAAAGAATAATCAATAGATGTTGTTACTGAGATAAAAGAGATGTTAGAATTACATGGCACAGATCTTAAATGAGCCATGATAAAAATATTTCAAAGAGCAATTATGAACATACATGACATGAATGCAAAAATAGGAAGACTCGGCAGAGTAGTAGAAGATATGGATATGAAACAAATGAAAATTTTAGATTTTAGAATTAAAAAATACAATAGCTATTTTTTTTTTTTTTTATTCTGTGAATGGGCTAAACAGCAGAACAGCAGAATGGAGGAGACAGAGGAAACAATCAGTGAACTTAAACGATGTAATGACAGAAATTACCAAATCTCAGTGACAGTGAAAAAAGAGAACAAAAAGCCTTCGGGACTTTATAACAAAAGGTCTACATTGTTCCATGAAGCTCCAAGCCTTGCATTTTACTCAGGTTTGAATATCTTTATATTCTAGTACCAAGAGCATATTCAATTAGGTTAGTCAAAATTTCAAAACTCCTGTGAACTACTTTTGAAGCATTCTGTCTCTAAACTTAAAAGCTTGGCATAGAAACAATGCTATTTTAGGTTTATACTTTTCCAAAACACAGATCTTGTTTCTTGGTCCAAGAATTTCCCATGAACCCAATAAATCTATCCTGGTAAAAATAATTTACTCAATTCAGTACAGCAAATCTTTATCCATTACCTACGAGGGGTTAGGCCCCTGTATTTCACATGCTATTCTCCTTTCCTGGCGTGGACTCCTTTTATCCTGCCCACCTGACAAATTTCCACTCTTCCATCAAATTTAGTCCAAATACAGTCTTTACTGACTCTCTCAAAAAGAAATGTGAATTCATTCAGCTTATAATTTACTTCTCAATATATCTGTATGGTACTTAATACACCATGCACTGATTTTTGTCCTCCTAAACAAACTGCATGAATCTCAGAGACTAGGACTCTCTCCTCTTATTTTTGCTAATCGAATTGCACTGAAATATCTTCTGTTACAAATGTGTTTACTAATTTCCTGTTGCATAAATAAATGAATTAATGTGTTCAACTATGCACCAGATATTTTGTAATGTCTACTACCTACTAGGCATAGTAATTGACCTAGGTATACACGCTGAATAGATGATGTTACTCATTGTTCTGAAGAATTTATATTTTAGCAGAGAAGATATGCCATTGAAATACAGAAATAATTATAGTAGAAGGCAATGAGCTATATACAACTTTCATGCTGTTGGAAGATTTTAAGAGTAAGCATGACTTTGTGTCTTTATATTTTGGGAAGGCACATATGTCCCACAGTACTGTAGTATGTGTGATATTTTACATGTTTAGGAAAGGAAAGACCAAAACATTTTTACTATGCTGGTAATATTATTGCTCCTAGCATCTTCAGACAATAACACAAACCATGTTTTAACTACTTGACTAAATTGTGTTGCTAGCACACATCACAGGGCCTAGCATACATTTAGTTCACAATAGATAACCTATTGAAAAAAAAAAATTGTCAAAGGAATGGTCTAATTTAGTGGGCTCCAAATATTTACTTTGTGATAATTCTTCTTGAATACATGTGCATTTTAAATTTACAATGTATATTTCCTACTACAATAATATTGTTGCCTTTAAAACATGGATAAATTAAAAAAAAGAATGAGACAAAGATTAAATAATGTTTAAATGATTTGTAAATATTTATTAATGATAATTAAACAATATAAAAGTCTGGTTTTTAATTTATATCAAAACTTAAAGTATCTTTTAGAACTGTTAGGTTTTAAGCAATAAGAAACACTGCCTTACACAAATAAGAGTGTTATTTCTCTTGTTTTAAGAATCACAAAGATAGGAAACCCAGAGCTATTGCATCAAGGATGTTTTCAAAGACTACTGTCCTGTCTTCCTATTTGTTGTTTCCAGCATATGACTTTCATCTTCATGTCCCCACAATAGCTGCTCCATCTTATCACATTATGTCTGTTATCTAGGCAAGATGTGAAATCAGAAAGAGGGGGCACAGTAGGCAAACAGCTAAAGACGCATGTTCTTAAGATTCTTTTCCAGCACAGCTCCTGCTTATATTTCAATGGCTAGAACTGGGTCATAAGTCAACCCTGAGCTACAAGTTAGACTGGGAAAATGTTTTGGCTTAATCTGCTGTAGTAGGGAAAGGAAATGAGAAAGAGGTACTAAATGCTTTTGTCTAAATATTCCAAATTTGAAATAAGAGATAAATGTTGCTAAATTTCCTATGCAGGTAATATAGGAGAGTTTGTATACATGATAATTTCTATAACAAGATCACATAATAAGGTAAACATTTCCAACCTTTAATTCATCACTGCTCTTTTTATAGTATAATACACTGAAAATGAACATGATCTTCAAATTGTCTATATTGCAAACTCCCACTAGTCCCTCAAGATACTTCACTAATTGGAGGTGGCATGTAACTTAGAGAGCAAAGCCGAGAAAATTTATACGTTAAATGTTAGAAAAAAATAATTCTCTTACTTTTGGTAATATTGCTTACAAATACAAGTTTCATAAATTCTTGTATCCAGTTGTAAAATTCTTGAATTTAAAATTTTAAAATTATCATTGACATTTTTTTAGAGAGCACTACAATAGCGTTTATTCTATTCCAAGATCACCAACACACTTCTCAGGAGATAAATTTCTTTGAAATTTCCTTTAAGGTGAAATTATGACCACTGGTTTTCAGATTCAGAATCTGGTATCAGGGCCCAATCTTTTTCTAATATCACTTCCTTTTCTCTCTATTCTGTTTCATAATTTTCTATATACCATCATATCGCAATTCAAAGAAAATACTTTTTCTCACTTATAAAAAGACCACTTTGAACAGTTCAGTGTCAGACTAGATTTATGTTACAACTTGTTGCAACAGGTTATACTTTGAGTGAAAATTGAGTACCTGCTTACCTTTTCAAAGGAAGGAGATAAGTTTCACATCCTTATGAATTTAGATTTACACTGGAATGATTTTTCTTTCTAAACGATTTCATTCTACTTTTGGGGGGAATTTTTCTCACTTAGAAATTACTGTTCTATCCACTCACTAAGCAAATAGATATCTAGATTTTTAAAATTAAGCTAATACATATATTTTGCATAACCCTCTGTATTTGTCTTTATCCCTCAATAGAATTTCCTGTTCAAAGATGAATCTAACTTACAGTATTCCCTACTTCTCACATTTTTAGCACATTCATTTTAATTATTACCTTAATTACTAAATGTATATTTTCTGCTTTTCAGTTTTAAATAGAACAGAATGATAATTGAATAGTTATAGAAATATATATATACATATTTTTTTTTGTCAAAAGAATATAGCACTTGTCTTGAGAACATGAAAACTGGACCACATATTTCCTTGTTTTCCTGCAGCAATACCTAACACAGCATTAGCCATTTAGTAATTATCTATAGCTATTGAACTAAATTTACATTTATTCTGCTAAAATTAATTTTGTATTCCATTTAACAATTTTACTGTGTATGTAGCATATGTAACAATCATAAATTAAAGTTGCATGCCTTTTCATATAATAATACCAATGTAGTTTCTTTAAAATAAATAATACATAAATAATAATTTCAATATCCCTTTCCTTTAAAATGTTATGGTTCCATTTTTAACAGTATGTTTTTGAAAACAAGTTTATATATCTACAAAGATAAATTTGACATTATGTTTTTGATTTTAGTGGTGTAATTTTGTGAAGACTTTGTAAGTGACTTTCTGTGGGCTTTTTTGTAATTCATAAATCTTAGGTTGAACTTGGTCTCTGTAGTCAATGAGACTGACCATTATTCAATTAAAGCAAATAGTTTATTTACTCATATTAGAATTTAGTTAGCAATAAATCATCTTTGCAAGTTATTTATACATGCTCAAGGTTAGTGTTGTAAAACACCCTTGCTTTTATTCTACGTTGAACACTTTCCCTTAGAGGAGAGACAATTACGAATTTGTCTCTATGATAGTAGCTAGAACATTAAAGGTTTGGGTTTAGCTGGTTTTGTTTTTGGATATATAATTCAAGTTTCTGCATCACATCCTTAAGCATATGTGTGCAGCCATGGAAGCGTGTAAGAAAAACTGCCTATTGTTTTTTTTCTTTTTCCATTTTTTTTTTTTTTTAATACAGTGTTTCAGTCATTTTCACCTTGAATGTAGCTCAGTGTAGGAAATGACTAGTTTGGGTGGGATGTAAGTAGGACTTTACCACATGGAAATATCTACTCTGTCAAGGAATTGATATTGAAGTCAACCAAGTTTGTTTCTAGCTATAAAATAAAATGAATTAATTTTTAGAAAACTACCTACTATGTACCTTACTTCATGATCAGATATTAGAAATTAAAAGATTATGAACACTCAATTCTCAAAACCCTTATATTGCATCTCAGTGTCCTCTCACCAATATTTCTTTATCCTTGACTATGTTCTGTCATATATTAAACTCGTTCTCTCATTTCATAAGTAGTCCTCTTTTAATGAACAAACATTCTAAAATTAGTTTCCTATGTACTTTTTTATTATTAGTAACCTTTCTACATATCAGACACTAACAGATACTGATTACATGCTTTACATACATTATTATTTAATTCAAGAAAAACTCTATGAAGTCAATCCTTGTGTTATCTATTTTTTATAAATGATGATATTGTGACATTTGATGAATGAAAGAATTTATGCAAGGTTCCACAACTAGTATCCTGCTCTGCAATCACATGGACAGATAGACAGTATTCATCCCTAATGCCAGATTCTTAGTCACTGAGACAAACTAGTTCATTACAATTTCTATACATTTAAGTAAAATTTTTAAAATCAAATCTCTTCCCACATTGTTAACACTAAACATAGGATAAAGAAATAGTTATCTTTACACTATCTACAACATTTATGCATAACCTGATTTCCAATTATTTAATCCAATTAAGTTATTGGGAACAAGTTTGCATGGCCGGCATTACTATCTACCATTTTCTAATGAAAACTATCTGGCTAAGAAACTTGAGGAGTTTTGCCCGGTATCATACAATTGATAAGTATCTGAGTTAAAGTTTCAGCTTTCATTTCTATTTTTATTTTATTTTTTTCATTAATTTCTTCTGGTGTTTCCATGGCTCCAGTACAGTTATTCACAAACCTTTGTGAAATTGGGAAATGTTTCCTTCCATTAGCCATATAACTTGGCTTATTGTAACAATGTATACAAATATACTTGACAAAAGAATTGAAAATGAAATGGGGATAATTGTGGTAACTATATTTCATCCAACAGCACAAAGAAGGAGTGGACTAGGAGATTAGATGGGTGAGTGAATTCCTTCCGAAGACACTTGACGCCAGAGCACAGAGCAGAACAGGTACAGTGTCCCTTACTCCATTCCCGGTTTTGCTTTCTGTAGTTTTAGTTACCCATGGTCAACGAAGGTCAGACAATATTAAATGGAATATTTCAGAAATTAACAAATCATAAGTTTTAAATTTTGTACCATTCTGAATAAGGTGATAAAATCTCCCACCATCTAGCTCTGTCCCACCTGGGATGTGAATCATCCCTTTGTCCAGTGTATCTATGCTGTAAATACTCCCCATCAGTAGTCGCTTAGTAGCTGTCTCCATTATCAGGTAGACTGTCATGATACAGAAGTGCTTGTGTTCAAGTAACCCTTATTTTATTTAATAATGGCCCCAAAGAGCAAGAGTAGTGATGCTGGCAATTTGTGTATGCCAAAATAAGCTGTAAAGTGTTTTCTGTAAGTGAAAAGGTGAAAATTCTTAATAACAAAAGGAAAAAAAAAATGTTTGCCGGGGTTGCTAATATCTATGATAAAAATAAATTTTCTATCTCTGAAATTGCTTAACTTATAAATTAATGTTTGTCATAGGTAGGTATGTATAGGAGAAAACATAGTATATATAAGATTCAGTACTATCTATGGTTTCAGGCGTCTACTGAGGTCTTAAGGTCTTGAAATGTATCTTCCGTGGATATGAGGGAATCACTATACTTGGACTGACTTACCTGCATAAAAAAAGCCCTCACAAAAGAATTCCATAACAGGTTTGATGTTAAAGTAAACATAAACAGGAATCTTCCTGGATCAAAATCCAGGAAAATAAGATTTCTGCCTTAAGTGGAAAAGAGGGATAATAAATTTTGTTATTTCAGCACAATAATTAATATGGTAAATGAGATAAAATAGCATTGCCTATCCCTCCCCATTGGCTTTTTTGCAAGCTTCATTTCCTACTCCATCTTTCTCAGGCATTCTCACCGCCCTGAAAATTGCCTTTACAAAGCAGTGTAATTTTGTACATGTCCCTCTACCTGAATATGCATTCTATGCTCCATGTGTTCTTTTAACTAGCATATTCAGTTCCTTCAGCAACATCTAACTCAAGATTTTCTTGTCTATGAATACTGTCCTGATTGTCGTAGGCAATGGTGTCTTCTATTATTTGTTTCTATAGTATTCTGCTTATACTCATACACCTAGTACGCATTTTTCTCTACTGAAGGGCAGGGGAGACAATTTTTTTCCCACTTCCATTATAGATTCTTTGGCTGGTTTAATAATTAAATTGATATAAGACATAAGATTAATAGAAAAATAACAAATTTAATTTTGTACATATGGAACTCAAATAAGTGACCAAAGCAAGAAGCTTTTATGTCTTTTAGACAAAAAACAAACAAACAAACAAATTAATTAATTAATTAATTAATTTAATTAAGTAAATTTATCAAGAATTGACAAGACAAAGGATTTGGGGTTAGGGGAGTAAATTGGTGTGAAACAGTAACAAATTTTGTTTATAAAGGCTTCTGGATCCTAAATTCCCTATCTCTGGTGATAAGGATACCTTCTACCCTCCTGGTACAGAGAGAGTACCTTCCACGTGGGACATTTATCTTCTGCTTGCAGGGAAACAAAGGAGAGTCAGAGTGTCTTTCTTGCACTTGCTATTTCTCAAGTACCTTTAATTCAAAATAATCAATACCAAAATGGAACGTTTTGGAAGTGACGAATTCTGAACCCCTATAGGAGAGCCATTTCTGGTTCTACCAAAAATAAGGAAATTATTGAGGGGACAGCTGTGTCGTGTTTAGTTTATTAGCATCGAACACAAGCCCTGATAATAGTATGAAGTTAATAAATGTTAAATTAAAGACTGGATGAATTTATAACATTAATTTTCAAAATAAGTTATAGTTCTAGCAGGATGAGTAAAGAGGGAATACTGTTTTCAATAGGTCTGCATTACCATTGGAGTGATCGGAGTTCCAGTAACACACACCTCTAGGTCCTTTTTACTGTTAAAGAAATGAATTTCAACTCAGTGAATATGAAAAATGATTGTTTATTAAAAGCTCATTATCAGGTAGAAGACAGGTCAAGATTAAAACCGGCTAACTGCATGGAAACAAGGTTATATACCCCTGGGCGAGGTTACAGCCAGGGAAGATGGAGATCTCTAACCCCGGGGGAGGGAGAGGTCTGCGTTATCCTTGGGGCCAGTGATGTGTGGTTACCAAGGTGTTCTTAAGTGATTGGCAAGTGAGGTCATTCTGATTGACACTTGGCTGCTATATAACTTTTCCCATAGTGCTCATGTGGTTACCCAGAATTCAGTCATTTATAATTAGATTCGTGAACTTCTAGGCATAAACATAGTATTATAATGAAGCTTAAATTGTAGGCAAATTAGGATAGTACCTTCTGCCCCGGAGTCCGTAGTGGATTAGACCCGCTAAGATTATGATCTTCCTTTCCTTTGTCTCTGGAGATGCAGAAGGAATCTTTTAACTACCAATAGGGTATTCTTTGGGTGGTCTCTGGGCTGGACCCTTATTCCTTTGTTCCCCTTGTCGCTCATATCTGACTAGCTACCTAACATCTGGATGAAAGGAAATCCCGATAACTTCTTGCTACTTTCTGTTAGCAAATATGTATGACTATCTTAATGTAATTTATAATCATGTTTACAAGGGACTTATAATTATATCTAATTATAATGCAGCACCATGAAATTGTGTGTATTTAGTGTGGCAATAAAATCTATTGACATTTTTATTTTATTATAACAGTAAATTTTTTTCCTTATATTTTTAATAGTGTACTCATTGTCTCGGAGCATGAAAGAATTAGTAGAAATCCAATATTCAGTAAGAAAGTGTCATATGGAAAGTGAATATGCACATAATCTTAAATGTCTGTGAAAAAATCATAGTACATGCTCAAGTATTCTATATTTGATTTTGTAGACAAATAAAAATAACCCCTAAGCCATTGATTTTCAAACTCTAATGTGCTTATGAATCACCTGGGAATCTGGATGAAATGCAGATTAGGACTCAGTAAGTCTCGAGTGGGGCCTGAGTATCTGCTTTTATAACAAACTCACTAGATTTTTCAATACACATTAGAGACTAAGACACATATTGAAGAGATATTTGCATTTGTCTCTAGCAACTTAAAAAAAAAATCGAAAGTGAAATGTTGAATAGAATTCCTCTTTTCTACTTAACCTTAGTGCCTATTTTGATCAAGACAGTTAAACTGAGGGCTAAGGAACCTCTTTGAAATTAACTGGAACACCAATAGTGTTTAGACATAAAAAGGGATTTCAGGCAGACACATGCAGAGGGGCATGCCTTTGAAATCAAAATCTGGGAAACAATTCATCTGAAGCAAGAAAGTGTTGAGATATTTAACTAGAAAGATGCATCAATGTAGTCTGAGGGCAGAAGAGACCACTGGTTCTAACTGGAACCACAGTTGGCAGGTTGTGTTAACTTGAATACATCATTCCTAGACTATCCTGGTGAAGTGTATATTCTGAGGAAATTAGTGAGCCAGTGTTAAAAAATAAATAATTACAACTCCTAAACATCTGTGCCCTCACCTTTAATCAACTGAGTAGCAATTGAGAGAGCTGCAAATAGTCAACTAACCAGGTTAGTAATGAGGCCACAGTATTTAACTGAGGGAGAGTTGACCACCTACTAGTGGGGAAGAGTTGACATTCGAGTAACACATTTTTTTTTAATGTGGTGCTTCTGTAATTTTGGTCCAAACAACTATTTTAATAGCTAAACAATATAATGTATAATGTAAAATATAAAGTAATATCATCATCATTCTGAGAGTTTGTAACATTCTGAGTTTTAAAATATATTGGATATTTCGAGAGATTTTGTTTTAAATATGTTAATCCTGATGTCAGCTCTTCGTAGATGAATGCTGTAACAATCAGATTTAAGTATGTAAATGTTTCTATTTGAAATTTTAATGGGTAAGTAATTATTATAATATATGTTGATTTCTCATTGTCAGTGAAAATTACAATGCAACACACAGCGAGCTTTAAACTGAGTGAAAATAATTTTTATAGTGTCAGTTTATGGCATACCATAAGTAATTGTCCAGGCAACCAATTATAGTTTTATTAAGGACATATATGGTAAAACAACAAAAAATATTCATGTAAAATCTTTATATTGCTTATTCTGTTTCATAGTTTGTGGTATATTTATATATTAGTGCTGCCAAGTTCAAATTTATTGCTATATTGAGTTCTTAATGGGAACATTTTAACATTCAAGTATGAATATAAAGTAATTATATTGACTCCACTATCCAAAATGCAAAAGTTAATAATTTTGTAACAAACATTTTATTATACTCTCAAATATTTGTTGCAGAATACAATGGCACCTTGGAACCCCAGAAATCACATGAAACATGAAAATGCCTATAAAGTAAAACTACAGATTATAAAACATACCTGATAAATCACATGAAGCTTGTAAAAGGTTTAGGGAGGCATCTATTGCTAATTCATTGCACGGTAGACTGTAAACTGCAAACTGTCTTAAAAGTCCAAGACCTGGGAGGTGACAAGGTTCTCAGAGCCACAGTGAGACTTTGAGATACTGACTATTCCCAGGAAAAGTGGCTGGTATGAACTCTCCCTTAGCTTGGTCACTGTCAATGTGTCATTGCTTTCATGCTCAGACACTCTTGAGCTCACTTGACCTGCTGTGGCCCTCAGCTGATGCTACAGGGGGCACTCTGAGCATTGGCTGTGTCCTCCATCCAATCCCTAGCTACTGTCCATTACAATGGTCACATTAGCCTGTGACCAAATGTATTCATTGACTAGGTCAAAAATTTAAGAAACACTCAGTAAATAGAACGGGTAGTGTGTGTGTGTGTGTGTGTGTGTGTGTGTGTGTGTGTGTGTGTGTGTGAAAGAGAGAGAGAGAGAGAGAATTAATATTAACATATACCCCGGGGATGGTTAGATAATATTTGTAGGACTTTAATTAAAAATACACAATTCAGAAGTAGTTAATTAGCATTTGATGACTCTTAATCAAGGATTCATACTTTAGAGCTCCTATATAAGCTCATTACACATCAGTAAAACTATGAAACAGTAGGTTCATAATTACCATGATAAACATTAAAGATGTTTTATTTTGGGGAAATAATGATGTTCATGATATGTAGTTGACTGTATAATACATGATATGTAGGAAGATTATATAATACATTTGCCATCTTTCCCTTCTCTCCTCCTCTTCTCTCTCTTTCCTTTCTCATCTCAATCTCTTTCTTAACCAAAGACTCCGATTCCTTATCCAAGAAGGCTGGCTTATTCTGTTAAATATTTTATCTGCCGTAGAGTGAACTGAAAGTTTCAAGGTGCTTGTATAATGCCTGAAAAAAAACAAGCATCAATATTATTAAATAAATTATATAATTATTTTTGTACCTGCTTGGTAATAATATTTGTATGTTTATCAGAAACCAGACTGAGGCTTACTTTCTTTGTAACATGTCCCATGGTGGCAAGATTGGAAATGAGTTGTGCACATCCACTACCTGTCCCTAGGAGTCAGAAACCGTCAATATTTATTAAAAAACCTGACAATGGTTGATTGCAAATATTTTCTTAGATCCGTTAAAAACAACCACTCTGATATCCTTTAGCATGTGTATCACTGAAATATTTCAGTGACAAAAGGAACATTCATTTTGTATATTTCAACATTGAAAGTACTTGCATCAAACAGTGAAAGTAAAAGCTATATTTAAAGGCAAGCAATATAAGGTAACAGAATTTGCTGAAGTTCTGAGCCTTTATTCAGAAGTTGCAAAAGTGATAAGCACACAAATCTCGATTTTATTTTTGGCAACATCATTTTATTCAAAATATTAGAATATTAAATAGTATATTAATATGTATATAACAAATTACTATTTAGTATTGATTACAAACCACTCAATAGTCATAAAACTTTTAAATGCATTCATAACTCAGTGATTATGTATATTTTATGTACCCTTCCTTCTTTGGTCATTATAAGTTCAAAACGCATATACATTATTGTGGCTGTTTGCCTACCAATATCTAGTCTCTTCTACATTCTTATTACGAAAGTCCTCATTTTGTCTCAGGTAACAAAATGCCCAGCTGGAAGCATTCTCCAGCTTCCTTTATAGATTTGTCCTGTCCTGATGCAGATATAGCCAATAAATTTTTGGCTAGGAATTCTGAGAAAATAAGTATCACTTATTTCTCTTTGTTGCTTCTTTATCCCTGTATATATTCTGGTATGTATTGCAAACATTAATCCATAGGTACAGCACTATTTTGCGACCACTATTTTAGCAAGGTGACTTGCTAAAAATGATGAAGTAGAAAGGTAGGGGGAGCCTGGGACATCAGTGATACCATGGACCCTCTGTCGCAGCTCTGGGATATTAACTTTTGGATGTTTTCTTATGTGAATAATCACTGGGAATGATATTTCTGTTACATGCCGCTAAACACAGTCCCAAACTGGTCTAAATAGTAATAATTGACTGCTTTTTTACTATACTTGTTACAAATAAGATCAATAGTCAATCACTATTAACTAGAAGAAATTGCCAATAAAATTTTACATACATTTGTTTTATTTTTTATAAGAAAAAAAAAACAAATTTCCATTATCATTCAGACAGATTTCAAAAGAAAACAGTTCTAAGTTTTGTTCCATGATAATCTGTTAACAAGTTTCAATAAAGTCACAGTTTCTGGGTGGAGAAGAGGCTGATTAGTCTCAGCCTATATTTTGAACGTCTGTGTTTATTTTGGATAGACACTCCAACTATGAGTAATACTGATGAAGATAATGATGATGATGATTATCATGATGATGATAAATAAAATCATACCTAACATTTGTGAACATTGATATAGGATGCATAGTGTTTTAACATTTATATAACTTTACTCTTATAATAATTTAATAAAATATTTATTAACATAACTTTTAAAATTAAAGTAATTGAGGCTAAATTAAGTCAGTGACTTGCTGAGTATGGCTAATATATTCAGGAGTCAGGTTTCATATAATTCTTATTATTATTCTAAGTTGATTTCAATTTTGAAGTTAGGCTTTACTTACCTTTGTTATGGTTCTGTGAAGATTTTTGGAAGAATAGGTCATAAGAGCTGATATTGAGATAAAACTGGGTTACAATGTGAAGACTAAAAAGAGTTAATTTACCATTAGGTGTCAATGGCTTTCGTTTTCACTGCATTGTGCAAACCTATTCCCATGTATATTTTGATGGATCTGTATATGCTTTTTCATTTATTTGCTCCAGTTTCTTTGTGGAAAACACTATGTCTTTCTTGCTCTGAGTAGTTGCTTTGTTCTTAATTTGTTTTGTTATTTGTAATCACATTGTCAGGTCACTGTTTCCCACTCATACTTAAATGTAATAAAATATTTTGGTTATGTTCATCTCACTGGAACATCTCTAAGAAAGGTTATTAATACTGTCACACATTCAAAAGTCTATAGACCAGTTTCAATTTGCTTTATCCTTTTTCTTTCAAACTTGGTAGAATATTGCATTGCTAATGATGCCCTCCTTCTTGACACTCTATGTTTTCCATGGTTGTCATGATGCCACACTTTTCTAGGTCCCTTCAGTTTTGGTTGCATTAGAGTTGGTTGAAAGAAAATCTGTTCTTCTGCTATTTCTTGATAAGTTAGTATTTTGCCCTAACTACCCTTGCTTTTAATCCTATTTTCAAAATCTTTTTCATATATATTTCTTTCATTCCAGGGAATTTTTTTTTTTTTACATTAGTGCAAGGCCACATTGTTTTTACCAATAGTCATATAATAATAGCACCCTGAATTATCATCTTAATACTTTTATCTTAGATACCCACATTCCACAATACCATACACAATTTTTCTACAGTGATATACTATTCTCTATTTATAGGTAAAATAATAAAAGCTGTGATTAAAAACCTAACTTATACTAGTACTTTCCTATCTGGCCCTGAGAAATATTTTCTAGTACTATTTCCAGAAGCTTTCCTCTTGAAACTTTGGTTTTAGCTATGCACGATGATTTGCAATTTTCAAAATGCTGTATTCTGTAGCATACCTTTTCTGTAACAAATATTCTCTTCCTAGATTGTCCTTCTTCTGCTCTGCCAATCTAGTTAATTCTCACTCTTTCTTCAGTAGTCAGCTCAAAAATTACTTTTCCCAGGAAGGCTCATTCTAAAAGAGAATTGAATCCTGCTTCACAGACCATAGATCAGTTAATCTCACTGTATTGTAATTTTCTATTATTAATAAGGCTAACATTTGGGTGCTGTTCCATGCAAACATTCATTTATTCATTTTTCCTAATAACAATCCTGACGGATAGATTTGTTATCACACCAGTATAACAAGTAAGAAAACCTAAGCACAAAAAGGGTTTCACAACGTTTCATATCCACTACCTGGCAGAAGCAGGACACTTTGAGTACAGAATTTATTCCATTTTCATATTTCTCAATAAAAAACTCGGCACCCAACACAAGGAATTACTAATAGCAAGTACCTAACATGGTTATTGAATGTTGAATGAGATAGAGGAAATACACCAACAGACATGGGAGCATACAAATCATTTAAGTACTTATTGATGTCACTTCATTATGTCTGCTTAATTATTATTCACAGGAGAGGAATAAAGACTTAAAGTTTAAAAGCTTGTATCTTAACTCACATATGATATATTCAACAGTATTTTTTTTCCCCTCATGTAAGAATGGATTTAATTTATAGACAGTTGCTTAATTTAGGTGTATAGACAAAAATATCAGAAAGACTAAGGAAGAATTGAGCAGAAATTTAGAGAGGATCAATATAGACATAAAATAAGATTCTATTATTTCCCTTGAATTCTTCTTTCATTGCTTTAACTTCTTAATTTTGTGATCTCGGAACCCTTAATCAGTTTAATGCTTTGGGTAGACACTTTAAGTACATGATCATGAATCATAGTGCAGCAGGTAAAGCCAGAACACTTTTTTTGTAAGTTTGCTGTTGTCAGTGTCATTTTTTTTTTTTTTTTTTTAGGCGAGGCAACTCTTGGTTGACCTCACAGATTGCAAGGACCTTGTCAGCTTAACATCCCTTATTTTTTTATTTTATTTTATATATATTTTTTTATTTTTTATGCCTACAGCACCTGGTCTTCCTAGGTAGTCTCCTCCCATCCAGGTACTAACCAGGCCCGACCCTGCTTAGCTTCTGAGATCAGGTAGGATGGGGCTTATTCAGAGTATCATGGTCGTAGACTGCCAGTGTCATTTTTAATGAGAAGATTCTTCTGTGTGTTTGATACAAGAACAGAGATTCTGAGGGAAACATGAGTAACCTTAGTTTCAGTTAAGTTATTGTACATCAAATATCATATGCATTAGATAAAATATATTTCAATCTACTCTTTCAAAATATTTAAAAAATAGTTTTTTATATATAGAATTTTAAAACTTATATTAGCTGTTGTAAACTATGGTTGTTTCACACACACAAAAAAAAACACATCGTTTTCCTTCAGATTCTCCATCAGGCTTGGCTCATACATACAATGTTCATTAATGGCTTTATTCGTCTTCTCCATGTTTTGGAAATGTCACCATCTCATACCCTACATTTCCAGGCGTCTCTAAAATAATAATCTTAATTGATCACATTATTTGATTTTCTAAAATACTTATAATAGTTCATACACTTCTTTGCCTTTTTTTGTGAATTTTTTATTCATTTGGTTGACACTTGGTGTGCAACTACTACAAACCAAGCACACTGAGACATAAACATAGGTAAGCAATATCAATCAATCAATCAGTCAATCAATCAATCTAGATTTAGAGAAATCACATTTAAATCAGATGTGGAGGCCATCACAAGGCCCTGAACTTTGAAGCTGACGCCGTTGCTTACAAGAGGAAACTAAATTTGAAGGAGGATAGAGCCTGTTAGATGGCATCAAAGATTTCCTCCTCTAAAGCAGCTCTGTTATAGGAGGATTAAACTTCCCATTGAACTCATGTGCTTTGTCTTACCAATGAAATGTGAGTGTGGATGATGTGCCACTTTGAGCAAGAGCTGTAGAAGCCATTATGAGATTCTATGTCTATTTTTCCATGTGTCATAAGTCTGGATAATCACAGACAAAGAATGCTTCCTCAGCTTGTGTTTAGAAATGAAGAACACTTGGAACAAAGCCAAATTCGACCTGCAAGGGATATTAACATGAGTGAGAAACAGTTTTTTTTTGGTTGTTTTTTTAAGCTGATGAGATTTCGAATTGTTTGTCACTGCATTAGTTTAAGCTAGATGATAAAGAAATAAAATAAACACAATCAAATATACAAATGTCAAATTATAATGTACATCTGAAAATTATATAATTATATTAACCAATGTTACCTCAATAAACTTAATTTAAAAAAAAGAAATAAAACAAAACACATTGTCTGTGCCATCATGAAACATATTCTATTAGCACAGAAAGCTCTTAATATAATAATTACAGCAATAAATATAAAATTACAACTTAGAAGAGTACTACAAAGAAAAAAAAATGTGTGAGAGTCTATGAAGGGAATTTGCACTAGTAATGGATGTCAGAAGAGGTCCTTCTGAACAGAACTTCCCTTAAACCCTGGCAAGTGTTTTTCCTGCCCAGGTCCTATACCTCGGGAGACAAAGGCTTTGCAGTGCTTTCCTCAAGAATGCCCAAGTCCCACTCTGATGTGGGACAAGCTGATGCTGGCAGTACCCTCTGAATGAGCACTTCATGTCTGAACCAGGAAAACATGGGCCCCAGACTTTGTTTGAGGTGGTTCTGTAACTTGATGAGGAAAAAAGTCATAATAGCACTAGAATAATTATGTCACCAGGATTACATATATCATAAAGCTCCTCATCTAATGGAGTTATAACTTATATTTCACATTTTTACATATTAGAAAATCACTGGAGGTAACCTCTATCTATATCAAAATAGTTATCATAACTTAGGGATACTACATATGTACATAATGTATGACTATAAAAAGTCAGAGGATATTAAAAAAACTTATGTACATAAAAATTAATGGATTTCAAAAACAATGTTGAGTGAAAAAAATCATAAACAGAACAAGACTTTAGCATAATGAAAATTTTAAATTGATGTTTTTCAACACATTCTAATAAGCTGACTTGAAGGAACAGCATTATTACAGTGGTAATGCATACATAGAACCTTCATTCTGTAGTAATGTGGGGGAAATCTCTGTAATGAGACAATAAATCAAAGAATAAAAACAAGAATTGATATTTTTGATATGTATTGTTGGAATATTAGAAAATTTCTGTATCTATTCCACAATTTACAAAATAGTCTAATATTTTACCTTAATCTCAAGATCTAAGCCAAAGTAAATTGTAAATATATATCTGAAAAAAGTATTTAGCTAAAATGTTAAGCTTTAAGGACAAGGTCTCTGAGTTAAATTTTCTAAAGCTCTTTATTTTTAACCCTTATTTCTGTCACCCAAAACAGTTTGCTCTAGGTCCCATATATTTTGTAAGGGCAGCATTAATCTACCCATCTTCTCCAAAATAGTTTTTCAATAACAAGACTGGGTGCCTATGAGGTAGATGGGAAGGAGATAGAAGACAAAAGAAAATGATAAATTAACAGGACTATTAATGAATTAAAAAGATCGATAACCTTAATTTCAAGCTCTTAATATCAACATTTTTTTCTTCTTAATGTGGTCAGAAATCTCATGTATTCTCAATGTATGTTTATCTCAAATGTTCTTTTCTTTATGTTTTCATTCCTAAATAGGTCTAAACCATTAAAATAGTTAAAACAAATTACTTTCAGGGTTTTTTCTCATGCTTTTAATCTAGTTTATAATTATTGCCACCTAATGGAGATGAACTACTCCCCTGAATTCACTATTATACTGATATTAAGTATAAATTAGTGCTTGGATCTTCTTGAAACATTTAAAACTGTTATCACAATCTTAAATACAGGTAGATAAACGCATTTGGCATATTAATAGTCATAAGTTCTATACCTGCCTGATTCAAAATAAATCTTAGAAGAAAATTATTTTAATATTTGAAAATCAAATATCAACCTCAACCAGTGTAAGGGCTGCTATATACAAACGAGGCACCTTGTCTTCCTGTGTGGGATATTGATCCCAACCCTAAAAGATAACTTTTTTAAATACACAGTTTGGAGCCTATATTAATATTAAAGATCTTCACTAGTGTGTAACACATAAAATATATCTTGAATGTCAAAAGAGAAATACTGTAAATCTGAAATATTGTATTTGTCTGGCTTAGTGAGAAAACCAGAGTCATGAAGAGTACTTCGGTATTAAGGAATTTGGTAAAGGAATTAAACCTTACACAAAGGTGGGGAGGCCTGTGAAAGTTAATGTCTGGAAGTGGAAGTCAGAAGATTTGCATCGGAGCCACTAATGGATCTGCTTGAAGGACTGACAGGTGAAAACATGAAACTTTGCAGTGGTATTAGAAAAAATAAAACAAGAAGGCTGATCTGATGAGAAGCTCGCTCACGATGAGGGTCTTCTTTGTAATGGGCACCTCTGTGGCTCCATGGCCAAGCATTGGGGTGACTTAAGGCTGTTATTGGTCACCTGGACCAGCAGTTTGGAAGAAAAGCTGAATGCAGAACAGAGAATGGTTGGGGCTCAACTTTGGGTCTGTCATCATAATTGAACCTAATGACCTTCTTAGAATAATAAACACTTTTAGCTTTTCCTTCGAAATCTCATGTAAAGTCTCTTTTGGCCATTTCTAACTTGGCATCATAGAGAGAGAGAAAGTCTGGGAAAACTAGTTTCCTCTGAACCTGGTTGATGTTAGCATAATGTAGAAAACCAAATATGCATTAAGTTTAAAAAAGGGTCTAGGCTCCCCTTACTATCACTTTATTTATAGTATTACTGAAATGTGAACATTTTCTAGACTTTTTTCCTTACCTTTCTGAGAACAGTTTCATAATAGCAACAGAATAATTATGCCAACAAGATTATACTTCTCTCAAGTCTCCTTATCTAATACAATTATAATTTATATTGCCATATTTAAAATCAAATGAAATTCAATAATTTGTTTCAAAAGCAGGATTTTAAGTATAAAATTTATGTTTAATAGCCTTTGAATGCAACCTTTTAACCATGAGGTTGTGATGACCATCCAGTTAGCAAATTACATCTGTCATCAGAAATTTTATATATATATATACACACATATATATATGTGTATATATATATATACACACACATATATATATATTTTTTTTTACTTGAGTATAATATATTTAGTATAGAAATGTACTCACTTAATCTGAAAATTAACTTAGCAGACCTGTTTAGGTATTTATCTAGTCAGAGACTATTTTGCCTAAAAAAAAATTAATAGTTTCTGACAGAATAGATTCAAACCCAAGGCAACATTTGATTTTGTTTCTTACCAATTTCACTCAAAATTCATGACCACAGACTTCAAATAGGAAGTTGACACTGCCTGGAAATCTAATATATCTCTCTAGTATAATCATTTTCCACTCTGGAGACTGTTTAATACGCTTAGCTCTTTCTTCAATATTCAACTGCTGTACCTCTTTCCTCTCAGCTAAATGCCTCATCTAAGATTGCTTGAGAAAATGATAGTATCCAGAGAGGAACCCTTTCAAAATCTTTGTGTGTGTGTGTGTATATTCTTAATTTTATTAAATATATTGGGTGTGGCATTCTTTAATTAAATTACATAGGTTTCAAGAGTACAGTTCTGTAATACATCATCTGTACATTACATTGTGTGTTCACTTCCCGAAGTTATCTCAAAACCTTATCATTAAATCTCAAAGCCAACCTTTGTCTAAAATTATAATTTTAGTCTTACCTTCTGTTAAATAGGATGATTATCCTGGCTTCCTCAAAGCCAAAACACTCGACTAGCCCTCTGGACTTCAAATCTCTCATAATTGTCTGTTTTATCTCTACTTATCATCTAAAATTGAACATAACCTCAGTGGAAAAAATGATTCTCTCCACTCAAGTTTATTAATCTGCCAGTGTTTCTTGTACTGAAATTAGCCCCACTGTCTCAGTTATTCAAGCCAAAAATTTGCAAATAATCTTTGATACCTTCATGTAGTTTATACAGCCTACCAGTAAATTCTGACAGAATTCAAAAATATATGCCAACTTCAGCAGTTTCTCTCTGTACCCATTGCCACTGCCCTAACCAAGTCCCAGTTATCTCTTTCCTCAACTTCAGCCATTTTTTTGATTTATCTGCCTAGAATTCACTCTACCTGGATATTCCTCATGGCTCAAGCTCTGCTTATTTACTTGATTGTTTACCGGAGCCAAGGGAATATGAAGAATTTTCTAACATGGGCTCTTAAAAACCATGAGTTGTGGTGTGGCATGATGTAACCTCGCTGCTTTTAAGGTGCATCACTGCATGGTCCCTTCAAATCCTGGTAACAGTGCTCCTAGAAAACCTCTTATCTTCGGATGTCTCTATAATGAGAGGCGGCCACAAAGTCTATGATATAGTGTATCTACAAACTTAATGGGAAACATGTTAAGTATCCTACTCTTCTACACTGTAATGTAAGAAAGAAAGTTGAAGATTAATATTCTGTAATCTTAGGCGGCGAGAAACTCTCCCAAGAATGCTCTCACCAAACTGCACCGATTACGAGGATGGGTTTTGTAGCTGAATAAACATATATCTGAGAAATGATATATTTGTCTCCTCTTTTTCTAGAATAATCCATATGTATAAATGGTAACCTAGGAGAACTTCTACTTGATACAGTATAAGAAGAAACTCTTCTCTTCTTTCAGTACTCTTCTTGAAGACCATAGGTACTTGGTTGATTTCTGATATTTTTCCATATAACTATTGGGCACTTGGATGCCCCAACTACTGGTAGCTCATCAGCAGCTATATGAACTAAACAATGTGGTGTTGATTTGAAACTCTAATTTCTGTTTTTATTTATTAGCTCTATTGTTGAGACAATAGAAATTCTTCTAAACATATCCTGTTACTTTAATTAATGTACTAATCTCATATTGTTATTCACAAAAGTTATAAATGCCATAAAGGAAGGGAATATATCTGTATTGTCTAGAAGATATTTGTCATTTTTTTTAAATCAGTGAATAGATACATTTGCTAAATGAGTAGTTGTTAAGTTAATAAAAGTATGAATGAATGATGAATGAATTATATAGTAAATTACACAAGTAATATCTGAGTTAATGAATGTCTAGGATCCTGTCTACTGGATTACCAGCTTTTCCTACCAGTGTCTGCACTACACATTTAGCAGGCATTAATAGGAAGATCTAGTTTGAATTACAGGGCAGATATATTGACTTGGGAATTAAAGAATATGAGATGTATTTAAATTAGTTTATTATCCAAGAAAGGGCTGTAAAATAATATATGGGCAAAAATAAAAATCTTACATTTATACTGGCAGCAGCTAATATTTATTGAGCATTGACTCTGTGTCAAGAATTGTGGCAAATAATTTTCATGAATGATCTCATTTATTCTAAAGATTAGAGAGGTAACTATCACTTCAGACTCATTATTTCTAATTGTAGAAGCCAAAATTAGACTACAGGAAGCCTATGTTTATGGAGTCCACCTTGTTAACTAAAACATTCTTCTGTTTTTCTCAGAAAGAATTGAGCAAAGGAGGAGAAAGGAGAGTTCAATAAACAGGATAAATCAGTAAAATTTAATATTATAGCATTCCAAGACTTACCCTTTTCCATATTTTGGATAATTCTTTTCAGTAACTTTGCCAGGCTCCCTGTTCTCTCCTTAATAGTAGAGTGTGATACTGAAAATTATGCAATTGTTGGGTCCTTATGTCTTCATTTATTTTTGCCAGGTCTTATCAATGGAAACTAAACTTAGTCCCATAACCTAGTGAACATTATTGGCCATTCATGTTCATAGGTTATAAATCTATATACTAATAATTAACTCTTGAGTAATCACCTGATAATAAACCATTTCCAAAATTATTAACCAAACTTATCCATCTTCTTCTAGTGAATACTTAATAGGTTGCCTTAAGCATTCAAATTCTGGAAAGTGCCCCTCTTCCTACTTGATTGCAGCTATTCCTGCATTACTACTAGTGAAGCAAGAGTTAACAACCCTCATCCACTTCCTAGGACCTGAGATAGCCTATTGTGTGAATCAGTCTCTTCCTGGAAATGTTGCAAAATAGATCCAGAGAAGAAATCCAGTATTTCTCATGATAGCTGAAACTCTTACATATAAAAATCAGAAACTGTCAAAATCCAGATTTGTTGAGGTGAAACAGAAAAGTCGAGTTTTTGAAAGGAGAAGGAAATTAATGAGCTTTTTCACAATGACAAGCAAAGACCAGACAGGAATGAAATACCCGTTGTCATATGACTCCCTGACTCCAAGTCTTTGCTGAGATCTAGAAGTATTCTTGTTGTTGCATTCTGTGAGATGGTCCAGTATGTTGCAACAAATTCCTCTTTAAACTGAGACTAGCTCAACTTACTTTCTGTTACTTATATCTAGCAAAATGCTATTACATGTTCCTTAGATATTTCCTGAGTTGCATTTCTGGAGTCCTACTCTACTGTTTCTGTTGTTCCTGGGCATGATTTGGGTCTCATGTCTGACTGAAATAAATCTTCCTTGCTTGCTCTGTGTTTTAGTGGAGGGGAAAAAAAAGCACCTATTCTTTATACTGGAGTCTATTGTACTATTTATCATGACGTGCTATATTACAGTCACTTATGTGTGTTTATCTCCTGCAAGACTTTAAGTCCCTTTCCTGGAAGACAAGGCACTATTTTATCTATCATTCTATCACAGCTAATACCTAGAGTAATGCTTGTCATATGGGTGGGTTCTAAATAAAATATTTATTAAATTATGTTGTATGTTTTTAATATATCATTTTAATATAAATATATTAAGGGGAGAAAGTGATTGCATTATTTTATCAAATCCAATAAAGTTTGTAGTATGTTCAATGAATAATGTAATATTATTTCCCAGAAAATGACCTATTTATTCTGGATCAGGTCACTGCTAAATGGTATAAGAAGCTGTATGCTAATGTAACTACAATTTATGGTTTTAAAAATAAATTTGAGTGTGCCTTTAACTACAGGCTATGTTCCAAGTCTCTGTAAGAAAGTGATTCATGCATGTTATGCTTTGTAATAACTTTCTTCAATTATTGAATGACTCTGCTTTATAGTTTATCATGTGACCAGTCAGTTCATAAACTCTCCAGTTACTGGAAAGTTATTAAAACTATATAGTAATTTAAGATATTTCCATAATATGAGAATCTTTAAATATAAATTATTTTAAATCATTTAAATCTTTTTCCACCAGTTTGGAGCAGTAATTAAATTATATTCACCTCACAGATGAGTACGTCTCTTTTTTTGTTTTGCAATTTGTCAACCCATGGATTATAAGTTTTAGCACAGTTTTGACAGAAAAATATACTATCAGAATAAATGAGAGAAATTCTAGATTGAAATCTAAGGTGTTTAACTATTTGAACTATGGAAAAACTGAGAAGTTAGGATTAAGACAGGAGTGGAGTTCTAGAAATCAGCAGAACAATAAAGAATAAAAAAGTGTCGAGTAAAAGAATAGCAAATAATTATAATTATATTAAATTACCCCAAAAATAATTCTAATATTTCAATAACCAGTAGGTCAACAATTTAAAAGCATAAGAAAAAGTATTAACGAACAATATAAGATGGATGATCAAAACATGAAAAAATAATCAGAAATTAGGCTCTCTCATCCAGATAGTAGACTACCTAAGTACTGTTTCTTCTTTTGCTCTCCAATTCTCACCAAGGAAGAGCCGAAGGGCAAAATAAATAAATAAATAAATAAATAAATAAATAAATAAATAAACAAACAAATAAACAAATAAATAAAACAATGGACTAAGCTTGTCCATTGGTACACATGTTCCAGAAGAAAAAAAATCTTACTCTAAGGAGAGAAATTAGAAATTCACTTAAATATTAACTCAGTTGGATATAGTACCAAGTAAAATGGATCTGTAAAAAAATATCAAACTTCTGGTGAATCATTTTGTGATACAAATTCTAATATATGTTTACTATCTTCTGTAAGGTATTAATTTAGGAAAATATTGTAGGAGCAGTAAACTCAATGAATTTTCTACTAGGTGGTTTCACATACAGCATCTGATTTGAAGCAAACAAAATGTATGTTAGTTTTGTGTGTATGGAAAAAGAAAATCAAGTCACTATTATCACAATTAATAATTTGAGAGTCCTGAATTTAAGTCAAGTTGGTTTTAATCCTAAACTCGTGATTCCATTATACCTATTGCAGTAAACCTAAGACCATACTTTCTCAATAGGAAATAAGAAGTGGGAAGAGAGAAGCCATAGACTTGACCCTCAACTCCATGCTCAGCTCATTATTAAAAATAAAATATCTACATAATTGATTTTATGTTATTGTGTGATTGCTTATTGCATTGAACCAAAATATTATCTTTTTTTCCTAAATATGTGTGACATAAACAAACATTTAGGAAGAATTTTGACTTATTATGTTAGTTAATTTAGACTTATTAAGTTAGTTAATTTATTCTCATTCTGAAATTTCTACTTAAACTGTTTAGGTTCACGTGTGTGTGTGTGTGTGTGTGTGTGTAGAAATTATATAATAATGTTAAAACACAAAATATGGATACAGTGTGATAGCATTTGTGTAAATTGCTTAAAAACCACAAACCTTTCTCCATATTTCTTTGTATATATATGCAGCCGCATGGATTAAAAAAGACAAGATATACAATAACTTGGTAAAAATCATCAAGTTCACCTTTAAGTGCAATTTGAAATGTGTAACTGTAGACTTTTGCATAATTAAAGTTGTTTTCTTGAAAAGAAAAAAAGTAGCTTTAGAAAACTGCATTTTTGTTTCTCTTGCCATAAAGCTATTCACTAATAGAGGTAGTTCTGATAACTCAGGGCCCCTTAGGTATAATGGGCTGAAATAATATGTATAATAATCAAGCCTTACTCAAAAGTTTCTTCAAATTTCTTAATTAGAAAGCTTTTTTGTAGATTAATACTCTTATCTGATTAATGTGTCATTCATACCTCTAACAAGTGAACTTTCTTCTCTTGTTAGATTTCAAATGTGATATATTTATTAAATAAAATAGAATATTTTATAATATTAGCATTTTGCCGGTAGAAAAGATAAAATTTCCATAGGTAACTTTCCAAGGAATGTATCAATTAAGAAAAAAAAATTCACATTAAAAAATATGCAGGGTTTATAGCTTAGCTTATCCTTTAATGGCCCAATTTTGTTAGACAAGTTTTAGAAAATTTGAATATATTCTATGTAATAAAAATAAAATTGATAGATGATTATAATCCTTTAGAAAGTCACAAAGGGACCCAATTAAACTAATAAGAATACTAGAATTAATATATTTTATTAAAAATATTTTAGTTATTCTTATTCCTTAAAGCATGTACTAGCCCAATTTCCTGACTATTATTTTATTTTACTTTCTGCCTTTCCTAAATTAATTGAAAAAGATAGCTGGAAAAAAATATATAGACACCGCATTCTGAAACTGCTGCAATTATAAACTAAACAGTAATCAGAATTCACCTGGAGAGCTCCATTTAACTTATGCTCACTATTTAGACAATTGGTTTCAATGGAAATTAATTCTAAAAGCAGAGCCAAGAGAATGAGGTTAGAAAAAATACCTAAAATAATCTTTGTATTTGATCTTCAAACAAAAATTTACCTTGATGACCACTTCTATTTGGAACAGCCTAAATTATTTTGAGTAGTAGATGCAGTTGACTGAGTCTTGTGTGATGTATATTTTGCCTAATTCTTGAACATTTTGCCTAATTCTTGAACATTTCCTAGGCCTGCTTGCTGACTGTAGTATTATTTTAAGGAAGGATCACATTATCCCACTAATATAACAATGAAATGAAAATGACTCATAACTTAAATTTACCTGTTACAAGGTGCTGGTAAGAGATTAATCGTTAGAATGAGTAGTAGAAAGCAAGAATACTGGGGAAATTTTTAGTATATGTATATAACAAAATTATGGTTGATGGAAAAGAGAAAAGGTCAACTGAAAGAACAAAGAAGTCATCTGATCTGCAAGGTGTTAATGGCCCAAGATTTCCCCCAATTGTACATTGAAGCTGTGACTACCTCAGAAAACTCTGTGATTAAGTAAAAATAAGATGAACCAGTCTAATAAAGAAATCACAACATCTTCTGTTGAATTCATAGTGTCAGATACTACAGGAATAGGCAATGCCAAATCTTAAGTATTCTCTGGGAAAGAAACTTTTACATAAGAATCTTCACACTTTGTAAAATCTTCTACAGTTGTGCTTCTTACACTCTAATGGGAATGTTAACCACCTGAGGGATCTTATTAAAACATTCTGATTAAGAAATCTGGGGTAGGGTCTGAGATTTCACATTTCTAAAATGTTCTTGGCATAACAGCAATGTTGTGTATTATGAATTGCATGTTTCTTTAATACCTTACTGGTTTGGCTTCTCCTAACATTATAAAAGTAAATATTTTACTGTAAATTGGAAGACAGAAGTACCTTGAGGTTTGTATTTCCAGTGCTTTATTCAATGTGCTTTTTTCTCTCTCTTCTTGACACATAATTTAGTCTGTACAATTATAGAGGTGTGTAGTTGTTTGTAACTTCCATAAAACAGTATCAAAAAATATATTACATTTGAAAATTAAGGGGAGAGGATTATTAGAGAGAATAATCCTGGGAAAGAAAAAAGGAAAGAGGAGAGGGAGCAGATTGTAAGTCTTCTTACCTTAGTCACTTCAACACTGTTCTCTTTAAATATCATGTTTCACCACCATTCAACCTGATTGTGTTTGAGAATCAGCTGGAACAACTTAGCATTTCACACACATATTGTCATTTAATTTCAACATAACCCTCCAAGAGTTTTATAGAAGTGAAAAATGCAGTTTGGAGAGGTTAAGTTATTGAGCAAGCTAAAAATTGAAAGAGCTGTTATTTGAAGCCAAAACTTTCGGCTTTAAAGCATATGCACTGTCTCCATGCTTTATTCTGGAAGACAGCGTGGCCGATGACTCCAAAATAAACTTTGCCTGTTTGACAGCCTTGACCAGGGTATTTCTCTCTGGAACTTAAAAGATGATACTTTCACAGCTTAAGTCCAAGGCTTAATTTGCCTGTTTTAGACACAAGGGGCCATGCAAACAGAGCACAAACACAAGTGAGAGTCTATTTGAGTGCAATAAAAGGGAATTTCTCTCTAGAGGTCACATAAGCTTTAAGGTGGGAATAGTAATGGGAGAAAGTAGCTAGACCATGATGGAGATATCCTTCTTTTGTTTAACTATAAGAATCTGATTGTTAGAAAGGGAAAATTACCCATTAATAAAGGAAGAGAATTGTGACAGAGTAGAATTACATTGATATTGATATGATCTATGAAATGAAAACTAGTAAATTGATGATACAATGCTTAACTAAGTGCTAAAGGTACCATTAAGACTCGTGATGGTTAATTTTGTGTATCAATTTGACTAGATCACAGTGTGCACAGATATTTGGTTAAACTTCATTCTAAGTATGTGTGTGGGAGTGTTTCTAAATGAGATTAATGTTTGAATCATCAGACTAAGTAAAGCAGATTGCCCTCCCCAATATGGTGGACTCATCCAATCTTTTGGAGGCCTTTGTAGAACAAAAAAATAAAGGTTAAGTTAGGGAGAATTTGTTCTCTATGCCTGTGCTTAAGCTTGGACATCAGTTTTATGCTTTTGGACTCAGAGTTAGACTCGGATATATATCAATGGCTCTCCTGGTTCTCAAGCATTCAAACTTAATTGAAACTATACCATTGGCTATCCTAGTCTCCAGCTTGCTAACTGCAGATTGTGGGACTTTTCAGCTTCTTTTCTATTGGTTCTGTTCCTCTGAAGAACCCAGGCTGATACAGCTTATTTCCACATTTAGGATTTCAGTACGATGTTAGTGTTAAAATGCACATATGAGAATTTATGCTTACTTTATTTTACTTCTCTCACATCAGTAAATTATTCAGATTCTTGAGGAGGTTGTAATATTTTTATAGCTCTCAAAGGCTTGCCTAAAAATGATAGATTAAGGATATGAGTTTAG